>NW_026706558.1:0-107905 GCF_029867415.1 Vicia villosa
GTAATCATTACATAATCACATGTTCTTGTTTTTAGAATCTTCTTCAATCCTTATGGCATGGTGAAAATGAATGCATGGCATTGTTTCAGATATGTTATGGGTCGTGTAGCATCCATAATTGAGGTCATGTGCACAAAATTTCAAAGTTCAAAAATGATGCATGACCTATAATTTTACTTCATGAGGCCAACTTTGAACAAGCATAACTCTTAGCTCAAATTGAATTTGGAGAAGGTTGAACACAATTTGGAAAGCCCTAAACATCTACTTCAAATCATTAGTTTATGTCTTCTTCAGAATCATTTGGGAAATTTGTGAAAAATGAGCCCAAAGTTGGATGAAAACTAGGTTAAAACACTTAGAAAATTTTCCAAGTGTTTATGACCTAAAACTTCAAAATTTTCAAAACCCTTAAATGGTTGATCTTTTGAAAAAATTTCTTATGTGAGATGTTGTTTTATTTTGCAAGATCTACAACTTTCATGTTGGAAGTTTTTTGAGTTGTGTAGGTGAAATTTTGAGTTCTCACTATGCCCTCAAAAACCCTAATTCCCGACTTTTTGCTCCTTGATGAATTTCTTTGAATTTCTTTGGTCAAATGACTTTGACATCCATATATTGATGATATTGATCTTTGAAAGTCATTTTTTGACCAAAAACCTTAAAAGTCAATGATGATCCCACACAGTTGACTTTTCCTGACAAAGTGATTTTTTGGGCTTTTGTGTAGAAACAAGATCTTCTCCTCAAATGAATGATGTAAATGGATTATATTGAGTTAGTAGAGATTCTTGAATCATGTCTTGAGTTTTGGATCCATGCCCTGATTAAAAGTCAACTATCTTGGTGAATTAGGTCAAAAACCCTAATTGTCGACCAGAGGACAATGATGAGTGTAGACTTTGAATTGAGGTGTAATGTCCAGTGGATCTTGTCATAAGAGTTATTTGAAGATGATTAATGTCTTTGAATGGTTTCCTGGGGCTTTTTAGGGTTTCCCAAAGGTGATCCCTGATTTTAGTCCTTGATAGGCTCCAAACCCTAGTCTGTTGATCTGAGTAATCCTGTACTTAGATGACTGGGTGTCTTAATCAATCATAGGTGTAATAATGAGGCTTTTGAGTCTTATGATTTTATTAGAGACTAATCCCTCTATTGATTGATCCTTTGCCTGAGTTTTCTTGTCTTTGAACACCCTCGATTGAATGCCAGACTGCCCTGGGTACTTACTTTGACTTGATGAAAATCCTGAAGATATGTCATCTCAGGGGGGTCAAAAATTAGGTTATGACACCTAATCTAAGGGATTCCCATTGGCATGTCATAACATCTATCTCGCAAGGATTTCACTAAGGTCTAACGTCACCTCAAAATCCGCATAGGCTATCCTTAGGAATATATCTGTCGCACGTCTGCATGGCATTACATATAAGGAGTCATAATACATAAAAAAGGGAGTTCCTCGCATACGCATGCATTTGCATTTTCATGCATTCATACATTTACATTCGCATCTTCGCCCGTATCCACACTTTCCGTGCTAGCCGATTTCCCGAAAATCCCGAAGAAAATCAAAAGATCACGAGCTATGAAGAAAGGAGGATAAAGTATTGAGAATGATCTTAGTCTTACTAAGAAGGGGTGTCTCTCACCATGCCAGCCGCATGTCCATGCCTTGTCGTAACAGGATTGTAAATACAACTGAGGTCATCGTCGAGCAAAGATTAGTTCAACAAAAGAGTTCCCTCATAGACACACACAAGGGGTATCTAGTCATAAGGGGGTTCATCTATGAACATAGCAAAACTTACTTGGACGCTCTACGATAACTTGAGGGGCAAGGGTTTGTCCAACTAGGGCAATATCCTGAACAAAGAGGCATAACTACGATGGAGAGAAAGCGACATATGTTAACCCCACACCAAGGGGCAAAAGGGTCCTAGATTTTCTTTGTCAATTTACAAACGATGAAGATTGTAAATGGTGTGACACTATCCTTAGGAAAAGCAAAAGAGGTTCAGTCAAAGGAAACTCATGAAGTTCCGATACGACGAAAACCCACCGCTAACCAAATTTATTCCCGACAGGTTTGACGTGCCCAAGGAGCGTTCGAGGTTACCCTTCACTTCTACAAGTCCATGAACTAAGAAGTAAAACAAAGTCTTTGGATCAACAAAGGAGATTTTCCCTAGGATCAATAGGTGTTTATCATGTTAGAATTTCAACCCCTATGATCGCTAAGCGCTCCTCAGGATAAAAGTTGTACCTTCGGATTAGCAATTCTAATGGGATGACCATACACGGGTTTTGGAATCGATTCACTCGCACACTTCTATTCTATTCTCAATTTCAAATCTATGGTGATTAACAAACTTAAGGGAGAATGACGAATACAAATAACTAAGTCTCACTAAACATATGCTTTCAAGGTAAGACCGAGCCGAGGATGTACATGCATTGTTTTAATTCCCAAATAGTGGAGATATAAGGATGTTAATCCCTCGTCACCCCCTCGAGCCAGGAGTTGGAGTTTTGTTTCTACTTTTTCAAATAAACCTTGTTTTCAACCAGGGGCAGGGTAGATTCGATTAATTCAATGGTGTATTTTGGTTGTCAAGAGAATCAGTCAATTCAGGCAAAGATTCAGGCAAAGAGTCAAGCAAAGGTTCAAGCATAAGGCTCAAGCAAAGCAAAAGGTTCAAGCATATTTTCTTCCTCGCGCTCATCCAAGATTGAGGAAGCAATGGAGATAACATTCACAACAATCTTCTTCCTCAATGCATCATTCAAGATCGAGGACGTATCAAAATCTAAGCTTACAAATCAAGTCACAACATCCAATATCCAAGGAATCAAATCTCAAAGGAGTATTCAAAAAAATGGAGGAAAAAACGCCTGCTAAGTCAAAAGAGAAAAAAACAAAAACGACTTAGGCAAAAATTAGGGCATCCCGATGAATCAAATCCAAAAGAATTGGTTCATGCAAAATAAGGGATAAAAACAAAACAAAGGCAAAATACGAAGGATGATCTTGTGACTGCTAAATCATCAAAGCTTCACATCAATGCTTGGATCTTTGCAACATTTTTCATCAATGCTTGGATCTCTACTAAGGCTTCTGCTTAACAGCAAAACTGAAGCGATTCTCTTACAAACAAAGCACATCCACTGGATTAGGCGAATTTTAGGATTTGGAGAACATCAAGGAGAAAGGGGTGGGTTAAATAAATTTTGAGCCTTATATCCATTGTTTCTTAAAACATGAACCAGGCCAAGTTACAACATTCAAAAGTCCTAATTGAGGCAAGGTTAACTACGAAAGCATATTAAGCAGGATTCTGTTATACTGACTCCTAAGTTTGTTAAAACTATTTATAAATCACTACGCTTCTTCAAGCATTCATTTCTAAAAACATCCAGTCCTAATTCATAACGGACTTCGATTTCAAAACATGCATACGCATCGCATTGGAGTTACTTCTCAAAGGGTACAACGTCATCCACGAATATACACTTAGCATCGAGGAGATCTCGAAATGGGTTAATCAAAGGCAATCATTTCTAATAAAGACTCTGGAATGGGGGGAACCACATCTAGGGGGTTCTCCTAAACAGGGGCAAAATTTCAAGGGTTATAGGGGCATACAAGCAAAAACCCTATTAACTGGGGGCGTTCTTCCTAAGGTTCAATAGACTTGGGGCACATCTCGAAGCAACAGCAAGCAGGGGCATGTCAAACACGGGAAGAATTCGAATTCAAAGGATAGAACACTATGGATAGCCCTCCATATCCTGGAAACCAGGGGCACACCTTTCAATCTAAATGTCGAAGCATATGACAAGATTATTTCTTGGGGCACTTCCCTTATAAGCATCTTTTTCCACGAAAATATTGGGGCAATGGATACCAAATCCATAAGACGCACAACAAAAGGAAAAGGCGTCTTCATGCTTTACAACCTCGTATCAATCTTTCTCCTAACTACAAAGTTCAAAAAACAGGTATTGGGAAGTCGCGCTAGCATCACACCTCACCGCCTCCAACAACCTTTCAACATCAGCGAACTATACACGCTTTGGTTATCAACAACCTATCATTGGAGCATCATGCAAGTACATATAAATCATGCATTACATACGTTGGCTAATACATCACACCACACCTTTTTAGGCAGTCTTCTTTAAGACAAATCCTACGATCCTTTCTAGGAACCTTTTCAAGTAGTCTTTTCTAAGGCGTTCATCATCCTTTCTAGAAACCTCATCGTCATTCCCAAGAACTTTTTTAGGCAGTCTTCTGTAAGACATTTTCTTTCCAAGAACCTTTTTAGGTAGTCTTCTTTAAGACAATCATCGTCATTTCCAAGAACCTTTTTTAGGGTAGTCTTCTCCAAGACATTCTTTTTCTAAGTACCTTTTAGGGTAGTATTCTCTAAGACATTCTTTTTCTAAGTACCTTTTCAGGTAGTCTTCTTTAAGACAATTTATCATCCTTTTCAGGAACCTCCCTAGGTAGTCTTCATTAAGACATTCCTTATCCTTCGCTCAGAACCTTTTCAGACAGATTGCGTCCTTTGCTAAGAACCTTTTCAGGTAGTCTTCTTTAAGACAAATGTTCATATCCATTCCAAAAACCTTTTTTGGGTAGTCTTATAGAAGACATTATTTCGTTCCACTCACTACATCAATTAAAACATCCAAGTCATCATAAATCATTGTCATGCATTAATCATGTCGTTTCACTCCAACATCAAACCATGTATATCATCTGGTACATTCATATACTATAAAAGCCCAATTTTCATTTGCAAATCCAAATCCTTACAAAGTCCAGTTCTCGTCCTGGCAAATCATTACAAAGTCCAGTTCTCGTCCTGGCAAATCATTACAAAATCCAGTTCTCGTCCTGGAAAACCATCAAATCCAATTCTCGTTTGGTAGTCAGTTCCCGTCTGACTGTTACATTAAATCCAATTTTCGTTTGGTAGTCAGTTCCCGTCTGACTGTTACATCATAATCCAGTTCCCGTCTGGTAGTCAGTTCCCGGCTGCATGTTACATCAAAATCCTATTCCAATCCCATTTCAAATCCTATTCCAATCCTATTTCAATTTCAATTTTCAATTTCAATCCAAATCGTGACCTATTGCGTTACGTCTTATCACGTTAGTCCCTTGGCAGTGATATGGCACCGAGTTCTTTGGTACGTTAGTCCCTTGGCAGTAACCAAGACTCATTTCAATTTCAATTTTCAATTTCAAGCCAAATCGTGACCTATTGCGTTACGTCTTATCACGCTAGTCCCTTGGCAGTGATATGGCACCGAGTTCTTTGGTAAGTTAGCGCCTTGGCAGTAACCAAGACTCATTTCAATTTCAATTTCAATTTCAATCTAAATTGTGACCTATTACGTTACGTCTTATCACGTTAGTCCCTTGGCAGTGATATGGCATCGAGTTCTTTGGCACGTTAGTCCCTTGGCAGTAACCAAAACTCAATCCTATTTCAATTTCAATTTCAATTCAAAATCATCACTTATTGCGTTAGTCCCCGAGCAGCAATAAGTTATGTCTTATCACGTTAGTCCCTTGGCAGTGATATGACGCTACGTTTCTTTGGTACGTTAGTCCCCTGGCAGTAACCAAGATCTATTCATCACGTTAGTCCCTTGGCAGTGATCTCCTTCAAATCATCTCGCTGATTAATATCACGTTAGTCCCCTGGCAGTGATATGAAGCTACGTCTCTTTGCAAACAGGGATTTATTTTCCCTGGTCACAAGGCTTCTCAAACAGTTCTTCAATTGGGTTTATCACGTTGGTCCCTCGGCAGTGATCTTCTTCAAAATTTCATCAATAACAAACAAGGTTCTATTTTTCTTTTCCAAAGCAACTAACATAACTAACAATCATGCATCATTCAACTAACATACCTCATTCATACATAGTGCATATACATACATGGCTCTCATTTATTTTGAGAAGCTCACTGCATCATGCATCGCATGCATCATAACATTGCATAAAATTCAGGTTGTCTTTTTAGGCTATGCTACAATCAAAGCACTTGGTTCCTTCCAGAAAGCATTTGGTTCACATTCAGAAAAAGAGTGGTATTTACCTTGGGTGGCATCTTTAAGCCCATCTCCCACGGAACTCTTTCCCAACAAATGCAAATTTCAGGGCATTCTCAGTGTTCAATCATCTTCTACCTTTAGATCACGATAGGCAGACGTGCCTATCTAACTCTTCAGGTTAAAGAAGATTGAACATGGGCAGCTGTCATACCCCAAAATTTGCCCGATCAAATCTACGTCTGTTATCCCATCAAGGTTCAAAATTAAGAGTCATGGGGTTTGAAATTTTTATTGTCAAACCCGCTCTCTTATAAATCAGGTTGGGTTAAAACAAGGGCGTAATTAGCAGATGTTTAGGGCCCAAACGTTGGGCCCAATCTTAGCAGGAGTTATCTTTTTTTGGGGTATTTTGTGTTTTTACTAACATTTGTTCTGATTATTATTATTATTTATTTTCTTAGCATGACTAAATATTAGTATCTAGCGTTATTAATTTTTATTAATGTTAATATTAATGGAATTTTTATTAGGTAGTATTAGGATTAAGTATGTTTATTCTTTTAATTAGGATTTGGTAAATATATATTAGGATAATGATAGTCTAATTAAAATTTGTTTTAATATTGTTGATTAGTATTAATAGGATTATCATTTATTATTAGTTTTCAATTTGCCTTATTTTACTCATTTAAATATAAAAAAATAAATAAAGAACAAGAGTAGTTCATGGGGCCTTGTGTGAAAGGCCAAAAATAGCCAACCTTGAAGATGAAACCGAACCACTGGTACTGCAGGAGGAAGAAGGATCAAAAATATGGAAAGATTAGATTGATTCCAAAATCAAAGATATTGACATCAATTAACAAGATTTGAAGGCAAATGTGTTGACCTAATGTATCCTCTATAAAGATAGAAGAATTGCAGACGCGAGAGGGGGTTGAGGGTTGGCCTCCAAACCCTTAACGAACAAAAAAAAAATGAAGAGCAAACCAATTTCGGTTTTGTGGTTATAGTGGATCCCAAGTCGATTTAAAGATTCAAATGCATTCCTGGGATTATTCTGAAACAATTCCAATCAATACGAACTTTTCAAGCATCGAATATCATCACCATATCGCTCACGGTTATTTTACTTTTTTCAAAAATCGATTCGTGTAATTTATGCATCTTAAACATAATTTGATGTTATATTCGTGTTCATATGAATGTATGGAATGTTTCTGACACATTTAATTCAAGGTTTGGTACAAATAGAGTAATCTGCCATTGTTAGGTCGCGGAGGTCTCAATTTGAGGGTTTATGGTAGAGGCAAAATTAGGATCAATAGAGATCACCATTGGACTCAGTGGCCAATTTCTGGTTGATTCATGTTCTTATATGAAATTTATTTGATTCGTATAAAGAAATTGATAATTGCAGGGCTTTTAGCAACAAAGGAGAACCGTGGCTATAGGTTTGCATTTGTTTCAGAAAATCTCAATGAAGAAGACGCTTCGTTCTGCGCGTGCGTGTTGTTGATTTTTTAAATTAAGCTTTTTTTTATATATTAATTGACGTGCGTTTGATAAATGAATAACATGTCTGACTGAGACGGCTAAAGCGTATCACCGGTAATCCTAGGGACCTGGGTTCGATCCCCAGGTTTTCCATTTATTTTTGCACCATGCTTCTTTGCAATTCTGGTACGCACGACATGGGAAGGCTCACGCTACATCCTCAACAATCAGCCGCTGGATTATACGCAGATCATATCTAACGACCAAAAAGTTGCAGATATACCATGGGATCTCAGAGGTGCACACATACGATCCGGACCAGGTTTTCTATATTAATATTTTATTTTATTATTAGTTAGATTAAAAGATTAAATGATTAGGTTTTAATTCATTTAAGTTATTTAATTAAATTAAAATAATATAATATAATTAGGATTAGAATAATAAAATTAGGGTTAGGGTTTAGGATTTCTCCCGATTATTTCGATCATATCGATTTTATCTATTTAATTACTTTTAATTAATATTAAATCATAAAAACCCTAGGAGTGTATAACCAAAATATTAGGGTTTTCCCGATCCCATTACCGTTTGGCAAAACATTAATCTTAATATTAATTTTCTCCCCGAACCGACTATACCTATTAGTCGCAGTAGGCGAGAAATAATTTTGATTAATTTAATTTATTAATAATAATTTAATTAACCCTTTATTAATTCTCTCCTCGACCCGACTAAAGCTATTAGTCGCTTTAGACGAGAGATAAAAATACATAAAATTAAAATACACTTTAATTTGCTGCCCGCGACGATCAATCTATCGATCTGAGTAACCAGCAATGCCCCATAATCCGTTAGCTATACTGACCAAATCTATTGGTCATCGCATCTAACGGTGCCATATCAAATCAGGGTTGTACGCCCAAATCTCAAAATACACTAAACCACGACACTGCGGATTTTCATCCTTTTCAAGGCAATTCAAAATGCCTTTCAAATTACAACTTCCAAAACTACGACAGGCCATTCAAAAAGCCTTCAAACACTTTCATAATCAATTCAAAGGCGTACAACCCTGTGCCCGAACTACGTTGACTCTGATTCTCCCTAAGGAGATACGTAGGCACTTGGATAACCAAGGCGAGTCCCCCTCCCTAAAATCTCAATTTTTCCCCTATTCAATTCTTTAGCTATTAACCTTCAACTTTTAGCCATAAAACTTGACCCTTAGATTCAAAGCCGATAGGAAAGGGTTGAGGGTGCCTAACACCTTCCCTCAACCTGATTATAATAACTTATCCTGAATCTCTTAACTGCGTAGGGTTTCCTATTCGCCCTTCAGAATAGGTGGCGACTCTAAATCTTTATTTTTAGGGCAGGTTGCTACAGTAATCACTACTGTGATTGAGGGGGAGTGAGTGGAGATACTCAGGTCTAGGAATAGGTTGGAATTGCATTGGGTAGGTTTTAAGTGAGGAGTTGTAAACGGGGGAGTTTAACTCCAAATTAATTCTGCTTATATTGGATTCCCTCCCTGGCTTGGTAGCCCCCAGGGTAGGTTGTTTTCATGTTGTTCTGTTATAATTATTTGTGCTGTGTAATTATGGATGTCATAACATCCAGTAAGACATCGAGCGTATGTTACTAGAATTTTCAATAACCAAACTTGATTACAACTGCACGAACCTCCGTCGTGACTAACCATCCTGCACAGCCAACTGCTGTGACTTACCATCTGGACAATGACCCGTTCAGTGATCTCCGCAAGATATAACATCCATTGAATCAGGCACTCTGCATAGTCTACATACTATGACTAACCCTGCACAACCAACCTGTTGTGACTAACCCTGCACAACAAACCACTATGACTAACTTCTGATAATGAATCGTTCAGGGATCCCAATAGGATATAACTGAAGGTGGAACAAAACACAAGAAAGGGGGGATTGAATTGTGTTCTTTATCAAATAAAATTGGATTAATGAATTTTTTCGTCCCTTTAAATATTTCAAATTTCATTTTTAGTCCCTCCAAAATTTTCCTTCAAGAAATCGTCCCTTCAAAATTTTTCTTCCGAACTATTGGTCCCTAACGTCAAATTTCGTAGCTAATCGGTGGTTAAAGTCGTAGCTAATCTCTAGCAAATTTGACGTTAGGGACCAATAGTTTAGACGAAAAATTTTGAAGGGACGATTTCTTAAAGGAAAATTTTGGAGGGACTAAAACGAAATCTGCAATATTTATAAGGACCAAAAAGTTCATTAACCCAATAAAATTTTCCTTTCTTTTTCTTTAGCGTCTTTTCTTTCTTCGGTTTAGTCATCTATTTGATTATGCTTTGATGTTGCGGAAGCATGAAGTGTAGAACTACATAACCAATACGATGTTCATTTTAACTTCTAAGGGATAAGAACTTCTGATGTGTTTGGTACAGTTCTGCAGTTTGAAGCTTAGAAGTTCTAAGTTAAAATGACATATGCAGAAAGTAAAAGACATATTCATTTTTATCCTGGTTCACCTTCTTACTAAGGCTACCTCTAGTCCACCTTCTTCAGGTGATTTACCTCTCAACAGAGGTCTTAATCCACTATAGCCAAATCATGATTACAATGCATGAATCTCCGTCGTGAATAACTATCCTGCACAGCCACTGCTGTGACTAACAATCTGGACAATGACCCTTTCAATGATCTCCGTGAGATATAACGTCCATTGACTCAGGAACCCTGCACAAGCTACCCGTGAGTGACTAACCCCTAGTTGACTGAACCGTTCAGTGACCCCAGCAGGAAATAAAGTTCATCACACTAGTAACCTACATAGCTACCTACTGTGACTAACTCCTGCACAGCCAACAGATGTGACTAACTTTTGATAATGAACCGTTCAGGGATCTTAGCAGGATATAAAGTTCACCTATCTTTCGGAGATTACATGTGCTTCTCAGCTAAGCAGACAGTCTTCTATTCTTAATACATATGTTTACGACTCTCTGACTAGAAGTCACTTCTGGAGCCTAAACATTCTATCCGAAGTTTCCTAAGATATAACACACTACGAGCAACAACTCTCTATGTTTTTTACAATTAATAACAAGAACTATACATAGTCTTATGGTCTTCTATTCTTGAACTTCTGGATGAGATCTTCTTCATCTTCTGATAAGCATATTTAAGAGACAACGATCTTGCTGGTTGCTTCTTCTTGATCTTCATCTTCTTCTTCGATACTGATCATAAAGCTGGTTTCAGCTGATGACACATTGATCAACATCAGTAAATATGAAACAGTCTACGAGCAACAACTTAGTGTATTCAGTTCCTTCTTCTTTTCAACATGATCAATTAATTCTTGATCAAGTATTCTTGGATGTCTTCATCTTCTCCAATGGAGCACTCTGCAAGGCATGTAGGTTCAGCTTCTTCATCCTTTGAGAGTTTCTTCATGGTAGGCATATGATGTATATTTAAACATTTAACCATCATACACATAGTTTATGTTGCCTCTTAATGGAGCAATTGATTTAGCTTGTCAGATTTCACGTTCATGCTCTCCATTTCCATCTTTCTTCACACGGGCATGTGTTTAGTGTATAACAATATTGTGGATTGATCACATACATAGTATGTGTTGCCTCTTGTGTATCTTCTAGTGTGAGTTTGCTTTCTCACACATTTTCTCTCTCTTGTACAGTACAAGCATATGATAGGTGAATTTCTACACCGTTTCTTATCAAACACATAGTATATGTTTCCTCTTGTATCTTCTGATGCATGTCTTTATATTTCTTAAGTTTGGTTAACATGCTTCACCTGCTTCATCTACAGATGCACAGATGCATTCTGCGGATTTTTCTCTTCTTCTTCTTTTGTGCAGAATATATCTTTGATTGCACACTTTCTTCTTATCTCCATGGATGATCCTCACTGGATATTTTCTTTTTCTCTCCAGATCCATTCAAGGGATGGATGATCACTTAATCTTCATCCTAGATAGATTGATTCCTAAATCTAGGATGGAAGGATTCCATACACAATGATCACTCCATACACTTCTGTTGCACCCTAAAATTTGGCCATCTAATTTTACTTCTAACTTGCTTATTGCTTCCACTTCATTTACATCTTAGGTCATTTAACGCATAATGCATCCATCAAAATAAGTATCTAAGGCACTAGGACCAAGGGTCTTGTTAACTAAGGATTCTTTATTGCTACTTATAATACAAGAAGTTAGGTTTTTCTCTTCTATATTGGATGCTATTGGGCTAGGATCTCATTATCTTCATAAATTAAGGTCTGGGGTGTGTTCACTTGTGGTACAAGCCGTGTGTGTTCAATCAAGGTTTTCTTGGATTTCTAAGTGAAGGATATTGGCAAAAGTATGGTGAATATTATGGAGTTCATGAAGGTAATCAAGTTGTTTCATTCAAATAGATGCACACCAAAAAAGAAAGACTAAATTCATTTGGAGCTTGGTGGATCATTTCAAGTTTAGAAGGTGGTGTTCCAACACTCATATGGCATGGCTCATTTTTAAATGAAAAAAGATCTAATTTCATTCAACACAAATGGAGGGAACATAGATCATTCAAAAGTTTATTTAAAAATATGGAAAATACATATATCATTCCCATTCAAAATTTGTTACATATTTCACATTTCAATCTCATTCCAATTCAAGATCCATATCATTACAAATGACCATTCCATTTATAATTACAAAACCAAATCCATAAACTAAAAGCCCACTCCCATTTCATTGCAAAAATCATACAATCGCCATCCTATTACAAAACAAAGAAAATTATTATACAAGATCTACAAGCTCTGACCAAAGTCAAAATCCCTACAGCAGCCTCACCCTTCATTCTTCAAATTTCTTCAAGATTTCCACTACCAGCTTCATCATTATTCTACACTAATCCTATGGCCTATATCTCTTCAAGTCAATATTCCAATCCATTCATCTCCCTCACAATTTCAAAACCTGCACAAAAATTATCACTATACATTAAATTAAACCAGTCATTTCTTCATCCAAAATCATCACTCTCAAAGAACGAGCTTTAAGTTATAATTTCTTAGTAATCGTTTTCTGTTATCTTCCAATGGCACTGTACTCCCAGCTGCAGCATCACCATCTACAAAGCCATGTTCAAAATTCCTTGTGTCATACCCTAAAATTTGCCCATTGTTCAAACTCAGATCAAAGTTCAAAGATTAAAGACACCCCTCCTAAACAAAGGCTCAAAGAAACTAGGGTTTTGTTGTTCTGAGGAAAAATCAATGGATCAAAAGCTCCAATGCATCTCACATGGTCTATGATATTCCAAACTACTTCCATGACAAAATTCAGGACTCAATTCAAAAGTTTGATCACTCAATTGCTCAGAAAGTCAACAGTCGACTGATTTTACCTAAAAGTCAACTGTGGTCAAAGTACGGTCAAAACTCCTGATTTTTTGTCAACATCCTTATATTGAAGTATCATTCACCATTTGATCAAGAATTGATCATGGTTCATCAAGGAAAGATCAGAAATCAACAATTTCAAAAGTTTCTAAATTAGGGTTTCCATAGGAGAAAGTCAACTGAACTTTGACCAGCCATAACTCCTACATGGAACATCAGAAATTTCCCATCCAAAGCTCATTTTGAAGGAAATTGAATCCTCTACGACTTTGTCTCTCACATGCCAAGTCTAAAAATGCTTCATTTGAGAGATATGAGCCAATACATTATAGGTCCTTTTCAAAAGTCAACCAAAAGCAGTTTTTTGTCAAAGCCTATATCATCAAGATAAATTCTTCAAATGGAAAAAAGCTTCCAAAGTGGCTTGTATAGGACATCTTGAGGTTTCAAAAAAGTCCTAGAACTCCTCCATACCTCAAAAATTGAGAGAGATATGCCTTGTCAAAGTTGGACAATTTTTAAAGAAAAAATGTAAAGTAAAAGGCTTCAAATGGATTTTTTTTGCAAAGGAGCCCAACTTTTTATGGCCCAATCTTGATTCACAAGTCATCCAAGGCCTCAAATTTAGCTGCCACGAAAATATTATGAATATGTGATTTTATTTGAATTTTTTATTCATTTAAATCATATATTTAGTCAATATGTGAAGAAAAATCAAAAAGATTGGATTTTCTTTTAATTTCAATCATAATCAATCATCAATAATATCCCATAATCAAACAAAATTCGTGCAATTGGAAATTGAAGCAAAAAGATTGATATTTGGCCCTAAGTGGAAAGTTTAAAATCCAATTTCCAATCACAATCAAATTTCATGATGCAAGAAGATTTGATCTAATTCTGTTTCCCTAATCTTCTCTACTATAAGTATAACACTTGTGCAGACACAAAAGAGGAGGATTTCCGCCAAAAAGAAGCTCTTTTCGAAAACTCAACAAACTCAAGAAATTGAAGAATCGGTTTTGGAGTTTGAGAAGTTTTAGAAGACTTTTGCCAGTTCCAACATGTTCCTAAAGGCTTCCTGAATCGATACCAATTGATACCAAGTCCTGAAGCATCACAAATCGTTGTCTATAGCTCACAGTTTGTCAAGTTTTGTTTGAGATCGGTTCATGAAATTCATGCATCATAAGTGTGTTTTAATTACATATTCATGTTTATAATTGTATTTGCAAGCTTTCTGGTTCGTTAGCTTAGGCTTTTAGTGCAGATTTGAAGTTCTGCCATGGATGAGGTTTAAAGCTCCGAATTAGGGTTTTTTATCCTAGGCGAAATTAGATCCAATAAATGATGCCATTCGGTTCGTGAGGGGACGTAGAATCGATTTGGGCTGTTTCTTTGCGTTTTTTGTTGATAATTTGCAGTTTGTGGGAACCAACGTCTATGGCCACGCCACAAAACCGTGGCCAAAAGTGTTCTTGTTTTTGCAGAAAATCAAGGGAAGAAGATGAAGCTTGGGCGCGCAAAGCTTTGTTTAAATTCCTGAGTTAATTTGGTTTTTTTATATATAATATTTTGGGTTTATGTTATTATGAGCAAATGAAAATTGGTTCGGTGGCAACGAAAGCGCGTTTAAGGCTTTCATTTACAAGGTCAGGGGTTCGACCCCTGCGCGTGACAAACTATTTTTTGTTTTGTTTTCTTTAACTGTTCACACAGATCCTGTGTGCGATGCGCGTATGTGTTATTATATACCCTCAAGATCCAACAGTCAGATCTGCAGCATTTTGGATCCAGCGCACCAGGATTGGAGGACTATCACATGGGCATTCAGGCTCACCACGCTGGAACGAAAGCTGAGTATTTCTAATTTTTAGTTTATTTTAGTGTATTTCATTTTTTTGTTATATATATAAAACATGGTTTTTATGTATTCTTTCAAATAACTTTCTATTTAACAAATCTTGTTATGAATTTGTTTTTTCTCTCATAAAAAACATAATAAAAAATATTTATTTGTTTTAATTACTATTTTATTTTAATTATTTTAGATTGATTTAAATTACTTACTTAATTATTAATTTTTTATTCATTGATTAAAAAATATACATTAAGGTTAAATTTTTAATCGAAACTTTATTTTCACCGATTTAATTAATTAGGTTGAGAAACCAATAATTAATTAATCTGATTTTATTTATTCTTTTAACGATGGTAACTTGTGCCCTAATCGGGGTTTACGAAGATCATGCCTAAACTGAATTTCCTTTTTTTTATATATACAATTTTTCAGGGTTAACCTCGAGGCTACTCCCGACTACGAACCATATCAGATCAAATCAAAAGCTAAGTCCTATTTAATATTTATTTTAAATATTCATTCTATTTTATTTTGCTTTTTTTTTTAGGGTTAGCCATACTTTTCATTGAATTAGCCATACGCTCACTACTTTCAGCTTATTTCTGTTTTCCCAATTTTCAGGGTTAGCCAACCGTCAAAGCTCAATAGTCGGTAACCCTAAAACCTATCTGATTTACTTTCTTTAATTATTATTTATGTCAAACCTCTAGCACTGCTGGCCCACTGGTTTCTTTTTCCCCTTCCCCATAATATTGTATCTGCTTCGAGGTTGTATTGTGTGGCCTTAAAGGCACTTAAACTGTGATATTATATTATTATGTGGTTAGTAATCCTAGGGAGTGATAACCCTGAATTTAATATAGAAATACTAACTCTACAAGATAATATATTTGAATACAATCACATGATTGATGCACCCACACACCTTTTGGGGTAACCTCTTTTGTTGCTTGTTGCCTGCTGCCTTGTGTTTAATGCAGGATAGCCAAATTCCCTCGAATAATAGGATACCTCATCGATGTTGCCCTCGGTTCATTCAAAGGTCATAAGTCCCTAATGTTGCTTCCTTCGATTCGCCAAATATGACCTCGTCCCTCGAAGTTGCCTATGAAGCGTTGAGGTATCCTCTGGTTTCCTAAACGAAAAAGGCTATTCTGATCTGTCCCTTAGACTACCTGCCCTCTCTATGGCTAGGGACAGTCTTATGGACTCAATTCAAAAGTTTGATCACTCAATTGCTCAGAAAGTCAACAGTCGACTGATTTTACCTAAAAGTCAACTGTGGTCAAAGTACAGTCAAAACTTCTGATTTTTTGTCAACATCCTTATATTGAAGTATCATTCACCATTTGATCAAGAATTGATCATGGTTCATCAAGGAAAGATCAGAAATCAACAATTTCAAAAGTTTCTAAATTAGGGTTTCCATAGGAGAAAGTCAACTGAACTTTGACCAGCCATAACTCCTACATGGAACATCAGAAATTTCCCATCCAAAGCTTGTTTTGAAGGAAACTGAATCCTCTACAACTTTGTCTCTCACATGCCAAGTCTAAAAATGCTTCATTTGAGAGATATGAGCCAATACATTATAGGTCCTTTTCAAAAGTCAACCAAAAGCAGTTTTTTGTCAAAGCCTATATCATCAATCCTAAACGAAAAAGGCTATTCTGATCTGTCCCTTAGACTACCTGCCCTCTCTATGGCTAGGGACAGTCTTATGGACTCAATTCAAAAGTTTGATCACTCAATTGCTCAGAAAGTCAACAGTCGACTGATTTTACCTAAAGGTCAACTGTGGTCAAAGTACAGTCAAAACTCCTGATTTTTTGTCAACATCCTTATATTGAAGTATCATTCACCATTTGATCAAGAATTGATCATGGTTCATCAAGGAAAGATCAGAAATCAACAATTTCAAAAGTTTCTAAATTAGGGTTTCCATAGGAGAAAGTCAACTGAACTTTGACCAGCCATAACTCCTACATGGAACATCAGAAATTTCCCATCCAAAGCTTATTTTGAAGGAAACCGAATCCTCTACAACTTTGTCTCTCACATGCCAAGTCTAAAAATGCTTCATTTGAGAGATATGAGCCAATACATTATAGGTCCTTTTCAAAAGTCAACCAAAAGCAGTTTTTTGTCAAAGCCTATATCATCAAGATAAATTCTTCAAATGGAAAAGAGCTTCCAAAGTGGCCTGTAGAAGACATCTTGAGGTTTCTAAAAAGTCCTAGAACTCCTCCATACCTCAAAAATTGAGAGAGATATGCCTTGTCAAAGTTGGACAATTTTTAAAGAAAAAATGTAAAGTAAAAGGCTTCAAATGGATTTTTTTTGCAAAGGAGCCCAACTTTTTATGGCCCAATCTTGATTCACAAGTCATCCAAGGCCTCAAATTTAGTTGCCACAAAATATTATGAGTATGTGATTTTATTTGAATTTTTTTATTCATTTAAATCATATATTTAGTCAATATGTGAAGAAAAATAAAAAAGATTGGATTTTCTTTTAATTTCAATCATAATCAATCATCAATAATATCCCATAATCAAACAAAATTCGTGCAATTGGAGATTGAAGCAAAAAGATTGATATTTGGCTATAAGTGGAAAGTTTAAAATCCAATTTCCAATCACAATCAAATTTCATGATGCAAGAAGATTTGATCTAATTCTGTTGCCCTAATCTTCTCTACTATAAGTATAACACTTGTGCAGACACAAAAGAGGAGGATTTTCGCCCAAAAGAAGCTCTGTTTGAAAACTCAACAAACTCAAGAAATTGAAGAATCGGTTTTGGAGTTTGAGAAGTTTTAGAAGACTTTTGCCAGTTCCAACATGTTCCTAAAGGCTTCCTAAATCGATACCAATTGATACCAAGTCCTGAAGCATCGCAATTCGTTGTCTATAGCTCACGGTTTGTCAAGTTTTGTTTGAGATCGATTCATGTAATTCATGCATCATAAGTGTGTTTTAATTACATATTCATGTTTATAATTGTATTTGCAAGCTTTCTGATTCGTTAGCTTAGGCTTTTAGTGCAGATTTGAAGTTCTGCCATGGATGAGGTTTAAAGCTCCGAATTAGGGTTTTTTATCCTATGCGAAATTAGATCCAATAAATGATGCCATTCGGTTCGTGAGGGGACGTAGAATCGATTTGGGCTGTTTCTTTGCGTTTTTTGTTGATAATTTGTAGGTTGTGGGAACCAACGTCTATGGCCACGCCACAAAACCGTGGCCAAAAGTGTTCTTGTTTTTGCAGAAAATCAAGGGAAGAAGATGAAGCTTGGGCGCGCAAAGCTTTGTTTAAATTCCTGAGTTAATTTGGTTTTTCTATATAAAAATTTGGGTTTATGTTATTATGAGCAAATGAAAATTGGTTCGGTGGCAACGAGAGCGCTCTTAAGGCTTTCATGTACAAGGTCAGGGGTTCGACCCCTGCCCGTGACAAACTATTTTTTGTTTTGTTTTCTTTAACTGTTCACACAGATCCTGTGTGCGATGCGCGTATGTGTTATTATATACCCTCAAGATCCAACAGTCAGATCTGCAGCATTTTGGATCCAGCGCACCAGGATTGGAGGACTATCACATGGGCATTCAGGCTCACCACGCTGGAACGAAAGCTGAGTATTTCTAATTTTTAGTTTATTTTAGTGTATTTCATTTTTTTGTTATATATATAAAACATGGTTTTTATGTATTCTTTCAAATAACTTTCTATTTAACAAATCTTGTTATGAATTTGTTTTTTCTCTCATAAAAAACATAATAAAAAATATTTATTTGTTTTAATTACTATTTTATTTTAATTATTTTAGATTGATTTAAATTACTTACTTAATTATTAATTTTTTATTCATTGATTAAAAAATATACATTAAGGTTAAATTTTTAATCGAAACTTTATTTTCACCGATTTAATTAATTAGGTTGAGAAACCAATAATTAATTAATCTGATTTTATTTATTCTTTTAACGATGGTAACTTGTGCCCTAATCGGGGTTTACGAAGATCATGCCTAAACTGAATTTCCTTTTTTTTATATATACAATTTTTCAGGGTTAACCTCGAGGCTACTCCCGACTACGAACCATATCAGATCAAATCAAAAGCTAAGTCCTATTTAATATTTATTTTAAATATTCATTCTATTTTATTTTGCTTTTTTTTTTAGGGTTAGCCATACTTTTCATTGAATTAGCCATACGCTCACTACTTTCAGCTTATTTCTGTTTTCCCAATTTTCAGGGTTAGCCAACCGTCAAAGCTCAATAGTCGGTAACCCTAAAACCTATCTGATTTACTTTCTTTAATTATTATTTATGTCAAACCTCTAGCACTGCTGGCCCACTGGTTTCTTTTTCCCCTTCCCCATAATATTGTATCTGCTTCGAGGTTGTATTGTGTGGCCTTAAAGGCACTTAAACTGTGATATTATATTATTATGTGGTTAGTAATCCTAGGGAGTGATAACCCTGAATTTAATATAGAAATACTAACTCTACAAGATAATATATTTGAATACAATCACATGATTGATGCACCCACACACCTTTTGGGGTAACCTCTTTTGTTGCTTGTTGCCTGCTGCCTTGTGTTTAATGCAGGATAGCCAAATTCCCTCGAATAATAGGATACCTCATCGATGTTGCCCTCGGTTCATTCAAAGGTCATAAGTCCCTAATGTTGCTTCCTTCGATTCGCCAAATATGACCTCGTCCCTCGAAGTTGCCTATGAAGCGTTGAGGTATCCTCTGGTTTCCTAAACGAAAAAGGCTATTCTGATCTGTCCCTTAGACTACCTGCCCTCTCTATGGCTAGGGACAGTCTTATGGACTCAATTCAAAAGTTTGATCACTCAATTGCTCAGAAAGTCAACAGTCGACTGATTTTACCTAAAAGTCAACTGTGGTCAAAGTACAGTCAAAACTTCTGATTTTTTGTCAACATCCTTATATTGAAGTATCATTCACCATTTGATCAAGAATTGATCATGGTTCATCAAGGAAAGATCAGAAATCAACAATTTCAAAAGTTTCTAAATTAGGGTTTCCATAGGAGAAAGTCAACTGAACTTTGACCAGCCATAACTCCTACATGGAACATCAGAAATTTCCCATCCAAAGCTTGTTTTGAAGGAAACTGAATCCTCTACAACTTTGTCTCTCACATGCCAAGTCTAAAAATGCTTCATTTGAGAGATATGAGCCAATACATTATAGGTCCTTTTCAAAAGTCAACCAAAAGCAGTTTTTTGTCAAAGCCTATATCATCAATCCTAAACGAAAAAGGCTATTCTGATCTGTCCCTTAGACTACCTGCCCTCTCTATGGCTAGGGACAGTCTTATGGACTCAATTCAAAAGTTTGATCACTCAATTGCTCAGAAAGTCAACAGTCGACTGATTTTACCTAAAGGTCAACTGTGGTCAAAGTACAGTCAAAACTCCTGATTTTTTGTCAACATCCTTATATTGAAGTATCATTCACCATTTGATCAAGAATTGATCATGGTTCATCAAGGAAAGATCAGAAATCAACAATTTCAAAAGTTTCTAAATTAGGGTTTCCATAGGAGAAAGTCAACTGAACTTTGACCAGCCATAACTCCTACATGGAACATCAGAAATTTCCCATCCAAAGCTTGTTTTGAAGGAAACTGAATCCTCTACAACTTTGTCTCTCACATGCCAAGTCTAAAAATGCTTCATTTGAGAGATATGAGCCAATACATTATAGGTCCTTTTCAAAAGTCAACCAAAAGCAGTTTTTTGTCAAAGCCTATATCATCAATCCTAAACGAAAAAGGCTATTCTGATCTGTCCCTTAGACTACCTGCCCTCTCTATGGCTAGGGACAGTCTTATGGACTCAATTCAAAAGTTTGATCACTCAATTGCTCAGAAAGTCAACAGTCGACTGATTTTACCTAAAGGTCAACTGTGGTCAAAGTACAGTCAAAACTCCTGATTTTTTGTCAACATCCTTATATTGAAGTATCATTCACCATTTGATCAAGAATTGATCATGGTTCATCAAGGAAAGATCAGAAATCAACAATTTCAAAAGTTTCTAAATTAGGGTTTCCATAGGAGAAAGTCAACTGAACTTTGACCAGCCATAACTCCTACATGGAACATCAGAAATTTCCCATCCAAAGCTTATTTTGAAGGAAACCGAATCCTCTACAACTTTGTCTCTCACATGCCAAGTCTAAAAATGCTTCATTTGAGAGATATGAGCCAATACATTATAGGTCCTTTTCAAAAGTCAACCAAAAGCAGTTTTTTGTCAAAGCCTATATCATCAAGATAAATTCTTCAAATGGAAAAGAGCTTCCAAAGTGGCCTGTAGAAGACATCTTGAGGTTTCTAAAAAGTCCTAGAACTCCTCCATACCTCAAAAATTGAGAGAGATATGCCTTGTCAAAGTTGGACAATTTTTAAAGAAAAAATGTAAAGTAAAAGGCTTCAAATGGATTTTTTTTGCAAAGGAGCCCAACTTTTTATGGCCCAATCTTGATTCACAAGTCATCCAAGGCCTCAAATTTAGTTGCCACAAAATATTATGAGTATGTGATTTTATTTGAATTTTTTTATTCATTTAAATCATATATTTAGTCAATATGTGAAGAAAAATAAAAAAGATTGGATTTTCTTTTAATTTCAATCATAATCAATCATCAATAATATCCCATAATCAAACAAAATTCGTGCAATTGGAGATTGAAGCAAAAAGATTGATATTTGGCTATAAGTGGAAAGTTTAAAATCCAATTTCCAATCACAATCAAATTTCATGATGCAAGAAGATTTGATCTAATTCTGTTGCCCTAATCTTCTCTACTATAAGTATAACACTTGTGCAGACACAAAAGAGGAGGATTTTCGCCCAAAAGAAGCTCTGTTTGAAAACTCAACAAACTCAAGAAATTGAAGAATCGGTTTTGGAGTTTGAGAAGTTTTAGAAGACTTTTGCCAGTTCCAACATGTTCCTAAAGGCTTCCTAAATCGATACCAATTGATACCAAGTCCTGAAGCATCGCAATTCGTTGTCTATAGCTCACGGTTTGTCAAGTTTTGTTTGAGATCGATTCATGTAATTCATGCATCATAAGTGTGTTTTAATTACATATTCATGTTTATAATTGTATTTGCAAGCTTTCTGATTCGTTAGCTTAGGCTTTTAGTGCAGATTTGAAGTTCTGCCATGGATGAGGTTTAAAGCTCCGAATTAGGGTTTTTTATCCTATGCGAAATTAGATCCAATAAATGATGCCATTCGGTTCGTGAGGGGACGTAGAATCGATTTGGGCTGTTTCTTTGCGTTTTTTGTTGATAATTTGTAGGTTGTGGGAACCAACGTCTATGGCCACGCCACAAAACCGTGGCCAAAAGTGTTCTTGATTTTGCAGAAAATCAAGGGAAGAAGATGAAGCTTGGGCGCGCAAAGCTTTGTTTAAATTCCTGAGTTAATTTGGTTTTTCTATATAACATTTTGGGTTTATGTTATTATGAGCAAATGAAAATTGGTTCGGTGGCAACGAGAGCGCTCTTAAGGCTTTCATGTACAACGTCAGGGGTTCGACCCCTGCGCGTGACAAACTATTTTTTTGTTTTGTTTTCTTTAACTGTTCACACAGATCCTGTGTGCGATGCGCGTATGTGTTATTATACACCCTCAAGATCCAACCGTCAAATCTGCAGCGTTTTGGATCCAGCGCACCAGGATTGAAGGACTATCACATGGGCATTCAGGCTCACCATGCTGGAACGAAAGCTGAGTATTTCTAACTTTTAGTTTATTTTAGTGTATTTCATTTTTTTTTGTTATATATATAAAACATGGTTTTTATGTATTCTTTCAAAATACTTTATATTTTAACAAATCTTGTTATGAATTTCTTTTTTCTCTCATAAAAAACATAATAAAAAATATTTATTTGTTTTAATTACTATTTTATTTAATTATTTTAGATTGATTTAAATTGTTTAAATTACTTATTTAATTATTAATTTTTTATTCATTGATTAAAAAATATACATTAAGGTTAAATATTTAATCGAAACTTTATTTTCAGCGATTTAATTAATTAGGTTGAGAAACCAATAATTAATTAATCTGATTTTATTTATTCTATTAACCATGGTAACTTGTGCCCTAATCGGGGTTTACGAAGATCATGCCTACACTGAATTTCCTATTTTATATATATATACAAATTTTCAGGGTTAACCTCGAGGCTACTCCCGACTACGAACTATATCAGATCAATTCAAAAGCTAAGTCCTATTTCATATTTATTTTAAATATTCATTCTATTTTATTTTGCTTTTTTTTAGGGTTAGCCTTAATTGTCATTGAATTATCCATACACTCACTACTTTCTGCTTATTTCTGTTTTCCCAATTTTCAGGGTTAGCCAACCGTCAAAGCTCAATAGTCGGTAACCCTACAACCTATCTGATTTACTTTCTTTAATTATTATTTATGTTAAACCTCTTGCACTGCTGGTCCACTGGTTCCTTTTTCCCATTCCCCATAATATTGTATCTGCTTCGAGGTTGTATTGTGTGGCCTTGAAGGCACTTAAACTGTGATATTATATTATTGTGTGGTTAGTAATCCTAGCGAGTGATAACCCTGAATTTAATATAGAATCACTAACTCTACAAGATAATATATTTGAATACAATCACATGATTGATGCACCCACACACCTTTTGGGGTAACCTATTTTGTTGTCTATTGCATGTTTCCTTGTGTTTAATGCAGAATAGCCAAAGTCCCTCGAATACGAAGATACCTCAACGATGTTGCCCTCGATTCATTCAAAGGTCATAAGTCCCTAATGATGCTGCCTTCGATTCGCCAAATATGACCTCGTCCCTCGAAGTGTCCTATGAAGCGCTGAGGTATCCTCTGGTTGCCTAAACGAAAAAGGCTATTCTGATCTGTCCCTTAGACTACCTGCCCTCTCTATGGCTAGGGACAGTCTTATGGCGAACGATAATTCGACGACCCTTCAACCTCCAAATCAAAGGACTTCCTTGCCCTCCTATGGCAAGGATAGCCCTGAAAGGCTAAAAAGAACATTTTTCATCTAACCAGGTAATTGCTCCTAATTACCTTGCTCTAAAAATCTTTTTCTACTCTGTTTTCTAAACATTCTCAAGGCTACGCTCATTTACGAGCTAAAGTCCTTGTTTTCTTCTTCTACTACTTTTCTTTCAAAAGAGCAAAGCAATTAAGAGCCCATGGATAACCATGGATGCAAGGGGTACCTTACACCTTCCCTTTGCATAAATTACCCCCCAAACTCAGTTTTTATTTAAAAGGTTTTTTCTGTTCTTTTAGCCTTTCTGATATTTGGATAAAATAAAAGTCGGTGGCGACTCTTGCTATCCGCAACATTTCGATAAAAAGTCAGTTCACCGTATTACACCCTGCTTCATTAATATACGAAATAGTCATTGTCGCACGCTTGCGAAAAATGGACAGAGTCGCCACTAATATATTTATCCCATAAGGGAAAGGAATATCAGAAAACCTAACAAAGGAAGGAACAGGGTCTTGCGACCAGAGAATCTAGGTACGGGAGTCGGTTACGCAAGGGGAAGGTATTAGCACCCCTCGCGCCCATCGTACTCGATGGTATCCACCTATGTTTGTTTCTATCTAAAGGGTGTGTACTATGTCTATGCCTACATGCGAATGAATGCAAAAAAAAATATGGGGAAAAGAAGGAATATTTACAATTGTGCTCGTTCAAGCCCCGCGACTTGATGCCTACGTATCCTTTTCAAGAATCAGAGCGCCGTAGTTTGGCTCACATGGTTCTGTTTGTTTTTGTGTTTTTTAGTTGGGCGGAGTTAACGTTCGCGCTCTTGCATAAGGGATCGACCTACGATGCGTACGAGCGGAAATAACGGTGCCCTTAGGTGCCAATGAGGCAAAAGAAAAAAGAAATGATTGGTTTGTGTCTTTTAGGGTAATTCCATGATGACAAAACCCACTACAAGGCTTCGCATCACTTCCTTACTTTCTTTTAAATCTGAACATTTATTAGTGTTTTAAGTGTTTTTGGTTGGTGTTCTTTTTTAAGGGAATTTATTTGTGACTTAGATCATACAAAAAAGAGTTTTTGAATATTTAGAGAACGCACATCAAGGCCTACACCTCAATCGTTCCTCTAAATAACGGTTAAGAAATACACCGAGGCCTACACCTCAATCATTTCTCTCCCGCTAAGTAGAAAAGAACATACATCGGGGCCTACGCCCCAATCATTTCTTTCCCACTATGAAAAATAGTAGCGGTATGATCCATGTCGGTATTTATTAGGTTTTTTAAGATTGAAAAAGAAAAGAAATGAGAAAGAGGAGACTAACCTAATATAATTCTAACCTAATAGTTGTTGTTTATGTATAAAGGGATCTAGATCTAATTTGAACATGTCAAATTCTAAAAGAGCGTACGAATGATATTAACGAAATAGGCCAAAAATATGGCCAAAAGCTAGCAACAAGATCGCACAACAATTATACAAACGTAACATGGAAATGATACAAAAAATAGAAGAAACAAATCAAACGTTAGTACAAAAAAACCTAAAAACTACTATTTTTTTATATTTTTTTATGTCACTTTTTATTATCTAAAATCCTTAACAAAGAAATTGTGATCTAAATATAAAAAACTAAGGAGAAAATTGGTTATATTGTTTTTTATTATCTAAAAAAAAGTCTAAAACTTTGCCAAAGATCCTAAATTCTAAGCAAAAACTGAAGTGAAACAGGGGGTTAAAGTTGAACTATAGGTGTGCAGTCAGTAATGGTGAGCACGGGGCCCAATCAATAGCCCAACAGGTTTTTTATTGTTACAGATTCAGCATGACTAAAAAAATAATGGTGAGTGGGCTTAAGGGGTGGTGATTAGCAATTTTGTTTGGCCCAAGTTGATGGTCCATAGTAACATATTTGTTTATTAGATTTTTGTTATCAACAATTTAATTAATAAAATAAAAAAGAAAAGGATAATAGAAAGAGGAACTTAGGGTTACCTAACCTTGTGACCATTGGACTTCTTCGTCCTCATTCACGAACGGCGCCAACCGTATTTCCTCTTCTCCGATCAAAACTCCGTTCGCCGCCGCAAATCCCGACGGACAACGTCATCCCTACCTCGCCTCTCGATCTCTCTCGTCCTCAGTTCTCCGATCTCCCTTCGTTTCCTATCTCAATCGCTTTTGTTCATAGAGAATGGCGAAGACGCCGCGATGTTGAAGATTTGCGAAGATGGTAGTGGAAGAAGAATTTGCGAGGATGATGGTGATGAGCGCCGTCGTTGTTGCGAGTTGAAGTTGTGTTGCGTTTTGCATCGTGAACAGGGATTGCAATGATGACACGTTGAAGATTGATGAAGATGAATAAGAATTCTGTGAGTGATGAAGGTTATTGATGATTATCGATGACGATTGTTGTGATCCTTTTCTTTTCTGTTTTGCAGGTTTGGTGATGATTGAAGTGGAGAGAAGATGAAGTGAGTTGTGATGAAGATTGAGAAAGAGAAATTGAAGAAGATTGGAGATGAAGCGTGAGGGTGGAGGGAATTCAGTAGTTCTGATTTCAGAGAAGTTTGTTACCGATTCTTTTTGTGAGTCTTCAATTCTGTTATACGATTCTTCTTTTTGTTCTGTTCTCCTTCTCTTTTTCTGAGTTTCTTTTGGTGATTTGATGAAGGTTGGTACAGAGATGAAGATTGGTTGTAGAGAATGAAAGATGAGAAGAAGGGAATTGGATGATAAAGATGGTGATGAATGAAGGTTCAGATAGAGAATGGCGTGAAACTTTGAAGAATGAAGAAGGTCATCTTATATAGAGGTATCTAAGGTTAGTCATGTTCTGATTTTCTGTTAAAAGTTTGTTATAGAATCAGTTAGAAGGTGGTTACAAGTAGTTAGCTGAGCTGGATTTTGGTTGTAACTGTTTTGTTAAAGTTCAATAGAATGTGGAGGCAAGGTTAATTCTTCTAGAAACAATAGGTTAGCATTGGTTTCGAAACTCTGTTAGTAGCTGTTAGTTGAATTCTTCCATTCTGATAAGGGATTTCTCTACTACTCTTTTTCTTCAATTCCATTCTGAACTTGCTATGTGATTTTCTCCCTTCCATTTCCTTTTCAAACTTTTTCTGATTTTTGTTATGACTGTTATGCTGATATGTTTCCTTCTGTTGCTGATTCTCTGTTAAAAGCCAGTAGGTTTTCTTTTCTTGCCTGAACTGTTTCTTCTGTTTTTGCTAAGCTAGCAGTTGTATTGATTTCATACCCTTCCTCTTGTTTCCTGAACTGATGTAGCTGGCATTTCTTTTCTGCTATGAGTTTCGTTGTTGCCGTCTGTTAGTTATAACTCTGTTTTTTTTGGTTTAATTGTGGGTTTAGTTAAGAGTTAATGAAATGCTGTTAGGAATTGTTTTTGTTGGAGATTTTGATGAATGTATGGATGCAGGTTCCTGGCGTATGGTTAGTGTTAGCAGAAATTTGTTTTTTTCTTCTTTTGTATGTACAGGTTGTGGCTGAATTAGAATTGAATTTGGTATTTTTGTATGATGTGCAGGCTGTAATTTGTGGATGTGTTTGGGCAGCTTGAGTCTATTTTTGGTTTTGAAATATTGATATGGAAGGCTTGAATTGAATGAATTGGTGAATGTTGATTTTTCTGATGCCATTCCTTTTGCTTGCAGCAGGCCTTACTTCTGAATTAGCATGGACTAAACCGAATTATGAATGAAGTAAATGAAATGGGGTGGCTGAATTGGTGTAATGTAAAAGTTGGAAAAGCTATGGACTAAGCTCGGAGGATAATATGGAAACGTGAAGATTTAGGGATAGAAATAGGATGAGTTTATGATGATTTTCCTTTGGTTGTAATTTTGTGATGTATTCTTGGTAATTTGACTCTTTGTAACTTTATTCAAGCCTTGAACTTTCCCTCCACTTTTGTTGATTAGAGATTTCAAATATTCCTCTTTTGAATGAGATCCTTTGATTATGATTTCTTTCTTTCAGTACCCTTAATGCTTCTAATAGTAAGAATCCATGTGGGCAAGTCAATATAATTTGGCCCACAAATGTCAACCTCCTTTAGTTGACTTGTTGACTTAAAAGTCAACTCATAACCGAATGTGAGCATCTTTATGTTTTTTCTTGAGCAATTATCCTTTATTTCTCTCAATGCTTGACATCAAAAGAATTTGCACTTTAATCTTCAAATTGGCCATTAACCCAATGGCTTGCCGTAGAAGAAACAAAACCCGACCAATAGTTGCCCACACAGAGACGAATCAATACCTCAACTCAAATCATAGCATCGTAATAGAATTAACCAATGTAGTACATATGAGGCCATAACCCTAATTAAGAAATCTTGATTCAAATGACCTAGGAAATCAACCTTGGGTCAAGCAATAAGTTGTCTGAACAAATGCCTTCCAGAAGACCTGTACCAATCACAATCATGATTAAGTGACAAACACCCCTTTTGAGGGAATAAATAACCTTTTGCCAAGGCCTATGTGAGACTCTAGCTTATTTCACGACCCCTGATCCCTTGTTAGATTATTTATCAATGAATGCATGGATTATGTTAATGTCCTAATGGAGATATGTACATGAGATTATGAGATGCATAAGCCAGATAAAATTGAAAGGGTAGGACAAATTTGGGGTATGACAGTCACACATACGATACACACTTCAAGCCTATAACCAATATTAAAAAAAAACCAAATCAGTCCAGCAGCATCAGGGTTTACACACTACAACAGAATCAGCCCCTGCATAATTCACTAATATCAGCCCCATACCATTCACAATGCCAACACAGCTCTGCATCCAGAGAATAAAACCAGTAGCCAGTTTCATTAACAAAAAAAAACAGAATCTAACAGTTAACTAGTCCCTTTTCCCAAACTCTATCCTAACTAACTGTTAACAACCTATAACCGATTCAGTAACAAACCTAAATGAACTAACAGAATATTCAAACTCCTAACTGTCCATATAACTAACTATTAACAGAAAAAACAGTCTCATAACTAACCTAACCAATCTACAACAAACTCCAACAGATTGCTAACAACCTAATCAAGTCACAACCAATAGAATCAGAGAGGGAACTAACCTATATAACAGAAGCTCCTCTCTCAATCATCACGGCCTCCATTTCTCCTCTCCACCATTTTCCAGATTCAGACTTCACCATAATCACCTAGAATCTCAAAGTTCTCTCTCATTATCAGAGAGAAGCTCCACTTTTCATCATCTTCACCATTCTCCATTCATCTTCAACCGCTCCCAGTTCCATTCCCTACAATCAAAGCTTCTTCATCAACTTCTTCAGAGCATTGATCAAGCTCTGAAAGAGGTGAAGCACAGCCTCACGCACCCTCTCTGAATCTCCATATTCAATCATCTTCATACTCTCTTTACAACTCTCGTCATCACTCAACAATACCTTAATTGCACAATGACCTAACGCAACAATCTCAGAGTAAAATCAAGACCGAAGAAGAAGAAAAAGAAGATAGTAAAATACGAACAAGGATTCGAAGTTACCTGAATAAACATCTCCATTCAAATGCATTTATTTCGCGATTCAATCACACAGATCCTCCCTTCTGGCTTTCGTCAACGATTATCGCTATTCAGGTAAGTCTTCGACTTGCTCCTTTCATCTTCTTTGCGCCTTTGTTAATGCTATGTGGTAGATTGATGTCTTCTGATTATTTCCCCCATGATCTCGCTCCTTGATTCGCAACTGTGGACGTTTAATTCCGTTTCTTCTTAGATCTAGGGTTTGCTTCTCGCGCTGATTAGAGAGAGTCGAGAGAAAATCTTCGGAAAAGGCTTAGATATTTAGAAAGAGGGGGAGGAGATGAACGTTTTGACATAGTCAATTTTGCAATAAGGGGAGCTCCGCCGCCTCCAGCACGGCGGAGGGATTTCCGGCGAGAGGATGAATGTGAGAGAGAGAGCGAAGGGTCACGATTGAACCCTAATTATTCTCTTTCTTTTGTCCCTTTTTTAATTAATTAAGATTAATTAAAATTAATATAAGTGGATTGAGATTTAAGGGTTTAGTATGTATGATTAATATTATTTTGACTTGTTAATGGAGATTAATCAAAATTAACATAAGGTTTAGTTGGAATATAAAAAATCTGACTTTTGAAATTGGATCACGACCCATTAACTTGGGCCTCAAATTGCTACACCCCCTGAGGCCCAGTGTTGCGCCATTTTTGGCTAAACAAAAGCTGTATAACAAAAGAAACTCTGCTGGGCCAACACCCTGGGCCCAGCGCTTTTGCTAAACATACCTCAAAATCAACATACACCCTCCTGACTCTATTTAAAATTGCTAGAATTTTAGGTCTTTTTACTTAGATTTTCCCACTTCCTTTTAGGCTATAAAATGACTATTTTTCCCTTATTTTTTAGACCTTAATACAACTCTTGACATAGAAAATGTTTATAAACAATATTAGTTTTAGGCTATTTGTTTTAGTCTTTTACTTGATTTGTAATCCATTTACTCTCATAAAAATCAATATAAAAATAGTAGTATTTTTAATTCATTTTTGCATTATGTTTTTGACTTGCTACTTCATGCTTGTGTATAATTTTGTACCATTGTATCCTTACTCAATTTTGCTTCTAATTGTGACTTTAATTTCCATGTTTCCTTAAAACCCACTTTAGGTAGAAATCATGATAATATTAGGATCTAGAAATTTCCATTTTAACATTAGGCCAGTTAATTCATATTAAGCTAGTTTCCCATTTCTTTTTTCTTTTCAACTTTAAAACACTTAACAAATGCTTGATTTTAATTCCCTTAAAAGATACCAAGAAAATACCTAAAAGATGATTAATAAAGGGCAGGCTAATAAAAACGGAATGGAATTTCTCGTCTCCCTTGCTTTAGGGAATCACTTGAGTGGAAATTCCCAGTCATAAAAAACACCAACCATAGAGCAACTCGAGTCTCCCTTGCTTTAGGGTGTCACTTGAAACGCTCAAACTCTCTTCTCTCTCTTGCCTTCAGGGCATTCTTTCCCTTAATCATACATGTTTCTTCCTTTCGATCGCAGACTGGTAACGCATAAGACTCCACTAAATGAGCTGCTATCCTGACTCTAGATTGTGAACGTAACTTCGTCCACTAAAAAACACAAAAACAAACAAAAACATGTGAGCCGAACTACGACGCTCTGATTCCTAAAAAGGGTACGTAAGCATTAGGTCGCGGGGCCTAAGCGAGCATAACTATTTATAACCCTTATTTTCCACGTATTTCCTTTTCTTTCTTTTGCATACATTCCCTTTAGATTTATAGTACACACCCTCTAGGTATCAACAAACATAGGTAGATACCATCGAGTACGATGGGCGTGAGGGGTGCTCGCACCTTCCCCTTGCGCAACCGACTTTCGTACCCTTCCTCTGGTCGTAAGACCTCGTTCTTATTCATTTTAGGTTTGCTGACGTTCCTTTCCTTTTAGGATAGATATGTTAGTGGCGACTCTATTGTTCATTATTCGCGAGCGTGCGCCAACTTCAAGTTTGAAGATTTGTTCTATTTATAGCTTGATGAGTGTTACCGTTATTTCTTTGAAAGCTCTGTCTCATATGATCCTTTAATGACAAGTGTTGCTCTCTGCAAAAACCTTATCTTTAGCATGACGATTTCAATTGATGGCGTGCTTCTTTGTTTAAGCTTATCTTTCCAACGCCCTGCATGTGGCTTGCTTCTTCTTTTAGCCTTGGGAGTTGATCCATTTAATGTTGCAACCATTTTTACTTATGATGATGTTTCTAACAGCTCTCCCGTAGATTCTAAGCTCTTTATATTTTACTTAATTTGTGTGCTGAGCTATAGATTCTTCATTGGTCGTGACTTCTACTGATGTTTGTATGTTATATGTCACTGTATCGTAGTCTTCAGAACTTGTAGCTTCAGAACTTCTGATCTTTCTATTTGTGCGATCTTCGTTGATTGCACAGCTTCTTGTAATGATCTTTCTTGTTTATTTCCTTGCAGCTTCTGATGTACTTTCTGATTGAGACTGTTGTATGTAGACCTTGATATTGCTTATTCTTCTGAATGGTCTTGTTCCTTATTATTGCTTCTCTTGCTTATTGTTTGTCTTGTTTCTGATCTGTGGTCTTATGCTTGCTTGACATATTATTGATTCAGAACATCTGATATCTCGGCTTTAGTTAATCTTCTTTCATGTCGTATTCAGTTTCTGCAACCTATATAAGCATAATTTTTGTATACTAAATGAAACCGTTAGTAATAAAATTGTTACTCACAAAATATATGTTCGTTATCATCAAAACTATATTGTGAACATAGATTCTCAATCTTGTTCTAACAATAACGTTCATCTATATTTTGAAGATTATAAGTCTGTGTCGCTACCGCGAAAATTAACAGAGTCGCCACTAACATATTTATCCTGAAAAGGAAAGGAATGTCAGCAAACCACAAAACAAAACAACGGTCTCACGACCAAAGAAAAAAGGGTAAGGGAGTCGGTTACGCGAGGGGAACGTATTAGCACCCCTCGCGCCCATCGTACTCAATGGTATCCACGCTAGTGTCTAAATCTATGGGTGTGTAAGCAAACTGCGCTAATCTGGACTAAAATGCATGCAGAATGTAGGGAAAAGAAAAGATTAAACTCGCATGGGCCCTACCCCGCTGCCTTGGTATCCGTTTTGCGGAATCAGAGGTATCGTAGCTCGGCTAACTAGTTTCTGTTTGTTTTGTGTTTTTTAGGTGAACGAGTTACATTTGCACTCCGCTGCTCGACCTTTGGAGACTTATGCTTGAGAATGGAGCGGAAATAACAAGCTCTTAAGAAAATAAAATCAAAGAGTATGGTTTGTGTTTTAAAGATTGCATGAGGAAGGCCTAAGCTAAGGGGGAAAGCTTGCTATCTAATGTTATCATAAAAAGGGTACAAGTCTAAGCTAAGCTAACAATCTACGAGAAAAAGGGGAAGCAAACAAGAATAACACACAAACGAGCTCCGCTCGTAAAGCAATCAAACCAACGGCACTGGTCGAATGGTAGAAAAGAGGTCCCGCCGTAGCCAAGGGGAGCGAATCACCCGAGTCAACCAGGCATTAGACCTCGAAAAAATGATCGGGCCATAGACAAGAGGAGCGAGTCCCTCTCAACAACCAAGCCGTTGTAACACCCGTATAATTTTAATATTAATTTTATTGGAATATTGAATTAATAAGTAGAATTATCAAGGATTTTATGAAAATAAGGAAAAATAATGGTTTATGGCATTTGGGCCATGTGAGAAAATAGTAAAGGAGGGGGGGTGAAGTATAGTAAGGCTCTTTACTAAATTTTTATTATTATTTTCATAAAACATTTTGGAATTGGGAAAGGAAGAGAGAACGTGAAAGAACAGAGGTTTTGGGGAACACGAAGAACTGAAGGAGAACTGAAGAGGGAGAGACCAAAGATCAAGAACTCTTGTCTAATGTAAGGGGGGACTCTCCATTTAATATCTATTATCGTGTTATGGATAATGATGGTGATTAGGAGTATTGTTTGGATCAATGGATTCTATATTCTGAATTTTTCTGTTTGTGTTCATCAATTGGATTGAAAACTGTGACTGTTAATCCCTAATAACTGAATAGATTTAGGTTTTGATGGGTAAAATTGATTGTAGAATTGTAAACTGTGATCGTTGGGTGAATTCTGTGATGTTAGAATGTGAAAATTCTGGTTTTGAGACCCAAATCGCAGGCTGTGCAGGTGAAATCGCGAGGAAGACGAATGGGTAAGTTACAGATTTTGAGAATTCTGCCCGTTCACGTATGGTACGCGTATAGGGGGGGTGGTACGCGTATGATACGCTCCCCAAACGTGCATCAGAATGCACTTCCTTCTCGTACGCGTATGGTGTATGGCAGATACACGTATGGCAGGCTAATACGCGTATGCATGTGTTTTGTGTGGAAAAATGGATTTGTCCATACGCGTATGGTGTGTGTTGTGAAATTTTATCTCTGCTGGTACGCGTATGGTACGCGTATGGTCAGCGTGACTTGCAGATTTTGCTTTTTTGTGATGTTTGAAAGTCTGATGATGTGTGACTTTAAACTGATGAATCTGTATGAAATATTATTGTCTGATTTATTGAATGATGCAATTATATATATATTGAACATACTTGTTAATGATGATGATGATGATGAATGACGATGAATGATGATGAATGAGTATAAGATGATGCTACTCATAGTATGATGATGATGATGATGATAGTATGTTGTATATATGTTTGCATGCATTCATAATCATTTGATGAGGGCTGTATCCTAATGATGAGAGGATACAGTGAAGGGCAAGATTCCCATTGTGTGGAATCTGTGCTGGCAGGGCCGTATCTGGATGATGATAGATTGGTCGGTGGGTCTTCCCACTGGTGATGTTTGGTACCACATGCATAGTGTCAGTTTCATACATATGCATGATTTTTCTTATAACATGATTAATATATGTTATGTGACGACTTAATGTTAGTAGATGTGTGACAATGATGTGTCTGAATATGAAACGATTGGGTGAATGATATAACTATGATATATTGTTGTTTGTGATGCAATAATATTGGTTAACTGTGATGAGACTCACCCTTACTTGTTGTCATTTTTAGATTGAGGATAGCGGCGTGACTTGGTGAGGATTAGCTCATAAGTCAGTTTAGTTGTCGTGTCAGTGTCATGCTCTGGTAGATGTAACACTGGGAACGCGATGTTTTGAGTTTTGATTATAACTCTATTTGTTTATGTTGTTTGAAGTCTGATACATTAATGATGAATGTTGACTCGACGATTTTAATACCGCTGTGTAAACATGATTTTATTTAATGAGTTATAATTTCAGCTGTTTTCAATGGATGCATGACATGTGCCGAACGTGTGCTTATTTATTTATGAATTGTGACGCCTCTTACATGTTACTCTGATTAATAATTGTTTAATTGTCGCGGGTTATTAGAGGGGTATTACAATAGTGGTATCAGAGCATAGTCGGTCGTTGAGACCAAAGTCTTAGTGTCAGTCTTTCCTGTGTATGCGACTAATACGAGTTATTTGTCGATACTTTTGATCTGACTGGTTGTTTGTGGTTAAGCAGAACAATGGCTGGAAGAGGAGGAAGAAATGATGATGCTATCGCTGAGGCTCTGGGCATGATTGCTGGTGTGCTTGGAGGAAATGCTGTAGGAGCAGGGGTTGGTGCTGAAAGGCAATTGGGGAATTTTCAAAGGAACAATCCTCCATTGTTCAAAGGCACGCATGATCCTGAAGGTGCTCAGAAATGGCTAAAGGAGATCGAGAGGATTTTCAGAGTCATCGATTGTGCCGAGAACCTCAAGGTGAGGTATGGCACACATATGCTGTCTGAAGAAGCCGATGACTGGTGGTTGGCAACCAGAGCTGAACTGGATGCTGATGGTATAGAAGTTGCTTGGGCTATATTCAAAAGGGAATTTCTGAGGAGGTATTTTCCTGAAGATGTTAGGGGCAGAAAAGAGATTGAATTTCTGGAATTAGTTCAAGGTAATATGACGGTACCAGAATATGCTGCAAAGTTTGTAGAACTGGCAAAGTATTATGTGCACTACAACAATGATGAAGCCAGTGAGTTCTCAAAATGTGTCAAATTTGAGAATGGCCTTTGTGATGAGATCAAGCAGGGCATTAGGTACTAGAGGATTCGGAGGTTTGTTGACTTAGTGGATTGTAGCAGGATTTTTGAAGAGGATAACATCAAGCTGAAGTCATCTCACTCTCGCGAGTTGGTTGACAGAAAGGGTAAGAATCCTATGGATAGAGGCAAGCCATATGGTAGAGGTAAGTCTGCTGATTGGAAGAAACCCAGTGGGGGAGATTCCAGTGCTCGTATCATATGTTATAATTGTGGTGAGATGGGACATCGTAGGAACGAGTGCAAGCTTGATCAGAAGAAGTGTTACAAGTGTGACCAAGTGGGCCACATTGCTGCTGATTGTAAGAAGAGGGTTGTGACTTGTTACAACTATGGCGAAGAGGGTCACATCAGTCCGAATTGTACCAAGCCAAAGAAGAACCAATCAGGAGGAAAAGTTTTTGCTTTGATCAGGTCAGAGACTACTCCCGAAGACAGATTGATTAAAGGTACGTGTTTCATTCATGGCACACCTTTAGTTGCGATTATTGATACTGGAGCAACTCATTCTTTTATTTCTTTGGATTGTGCTACGAGGTTGAATCTAGAGATATCTAACATAGATGGAAGTATGGTTATTGACACTCCTGCGTCGGGTTCAGTAACTACTTCGTCTGCATGCTTGAATTGTCTGGTTGACATTTCTGGTAGAGAATTTGGGATGGACTTAGTGTGCCTTCCGTTGAAACAACTCGATGTAATCCTGGGAATGAACTGGTTGGAATTCAACCGTGTTCATATCAACTGTTTTGCGAAGACGGTAATTTTTCCTGAAGAGGTTAGTTCTGATAATCTGGAAATGACAGCTAGACAGGTGAATGAAGCTATCGGAGATGGTGCAACAATGTTTATGTTGTTTGCATTGATGGATTTGAAAGAGAAAGTGGCGAGTAGCGAACTACCAGTGGTATGTGAGTTTCCAGAAGTTTTTTCCGGAAGATGTGAATGAATTACCACCAGAAAGAGAAGTAGAATTTTCTATTGGTTTGGTTCCGGGAACTAGTCCAGTGTCGATGGCACCGTATCGTATGTCGCCGTCTGAATTGGCTGAACTAAAGAAGCAGTTAGAAGAATTGCTTGAGAAGAAATTCATTCGTCCTAGTGTTTCTCCGTGGGGTGCACCTATGTTGCTAGTGAAGAAGAAAGAGGGTTCGATGAGACTGTGTGTGGATTATAGACAATTGAACAAGGTTACTATCAAGAATCGATATCCATTGCCGAGGATTGATGATTTGATGGATCAGCTGGTTGGAGCGCGTGTGTTTAGTAAAATTGATCTATGATCTGGGTATCATCAAATTCGTGTGAAAGATGACGATATTCAGAAGACTGCTTTTAGAACAAGGTATGGCCATTACGAGTATTCGCTAATGCCGTTTGGAGTTACTAATGCGCCTGGTGTCTTTATGGAATATATGAATAGGATCTTTCATCCTTATCACGATAAGTTCGTGGTGGTGTTTATAGATGATATCCTGATATATTCTAAGAATGAGGAAGAACATGCGGAACATCTCAAAACTGTCTTAGAACTGTTAAAAGAGAAGCAACTTTTTGCGAAACTGTCGAAGTGTGAATTTTGGTTAGAAGAAGTCAGTTTTTTGGGACACTTGATTTCCAAGAATGGTATTGCTGTCGATCCTACAAAGATAGAGGTTGTATCTCAGTGGGAAGTGCCAAAGTCAGTGTCAGAGATTCGTAGTTTCCTTGGTTTGGCAGGTTATTACAGGAAGTTTATAGAAGGCTTTTCAAAGTTAGCATTGCCGTTAACTAAATTGACCAGGAAGGGTCAGGCTTTTATTTGGGATGCAAAATGTGAAGAAGGATTCCAAGAGTTGAAGAGGAAGTTGACTAGTGTTCCTATCTTGATTTTGCCGAATCCGACAGAATCATTTGTGGTTTATTGTGATGCTTCGTTGATGGGTTTAGGCGGTGTGCTGATGCAGAATCAACAAGTGGTTGCTTATGCGTCGAGACAACTCAAAGTGCATGAAAGGAATTATCCGACTCATGATTTAGAGTTGGCAGCTGTGGTCTTTGTTTTGAAGTTGTGGCGACATTATTTGTATGGTTTGAGGTTTGAGGTGTTCAGTGATCATAAGTGTCTGAAGTACCTCTTCGATCAGAAAGAGCTGAATATGAGGCAGAGAAGGTGGTTAGAATTCCTTAAAGATTATGATTTTGGTTTGAATTACCATCCGGGTAAGGCAAACGTAGTTGCTGATGCATTGGGTAGGAAGACTTTGCATATGTCTATGCTAATGGTGAAGGAATTGGATTTGATTGAACAATTCAGAGACTTGAATTTGGTGTGTGAAGGTACTCCTACTAGTGTGAAACTGGGTATGTTAAAGCTGACTAGTGGTATTCTTGAAGAGATCAGAGAAGGTCAGAAAGCTGATGTCGAATTGATCGATAAGTTGACTTTGATTAATCAAGGCAAGAGTGGTGAATTAAGAGTTAACGAGAACGGTGTACTAAGGTTTGGTGACCGAGTTTGTGTTCCTGATATTGCTGAACTTCGAAAACGTATTTTGGAAGAAGGACGCCGTAGTGGGTTAAGTATTCATCCTGGTGCTACCAAGATGTATCATGATTTGAAAAAGTTGTTTTGGTGGCCAGGAATGAAGAAAGAAATTGCTGAGTTTGTATATTCTTGTTTGACGTGTCAGAAGTCAAAAATTGAGCATCAGAAACCATATGGGTTTATGCAACCGATGTTTATTCCTGAGTGGAAGTGGGATAGCATATCGATGGATTTTGTTTCTGGTTTACCGAGAACTGTTAAGAATTGTGAAACTATTTGGGTCGTGGTGGACACGTTGACGAAGTCTGCACATTTTATACTGGTAAGAATGGATTATCCGATGGAGAAGCTGGCTCAATTATATATTGAGAAGATAGTTAGTCTGCATGGTATTCTGACCGGTAAAATAGAAAGTGTACTATTTTTACCGATGTAGTAATAAGTGAATAAATTTTCCCAAGTATCGAACTCGCGGACTGCGTAGGAATTATATGTTTCAGACTAGTGCAACTGAATAAAAAGTCATCGGGGTGTTTGAATTTGATTGTTTAATTGAAATAATAGCTTAAGTGAAATAAAAGACTTAAATGTTTTGACTAATGAAAATGTACGAAACTAGTTAGGATAGATGTATGAATTGCTCTGTAATGAAATAATTACCAATTAACAGATTACCTTTACATATTCTCAACTATCAACACCGAACATTGATTTTCCTAATTCCTTAGTGAAAAACTTCTTGAGATTAAAACTCTCTTTCAATTCCTTAACAAGATAATTTTATATATAGATTCTATAAGACATAACCTGGATAATTTGATCGCTACTCATCAAACCCTTATTCCTAAGTGATTCTCAATTATAGCGTTATGATTAAAAAAGCATTGAGGTAGTTTGTCCGACCAAACCCCAACCGTAAATTAACACATATATTTTCCAATATAAGGAAGCAATAAAACTTTTAATCATAAACTGAATTTCATAAAGATAATCCAAAAACAACGGTAAATACTATTCATTACATCACATGATCCAGGGACATCATCCTAACAAGTAAATAGTTTAGCTACTCATGGCAATTGTCAAGATAACAGAAATTAAGGATGAAGACATTACAATAAGATGAAAAGCACTACTAATACAAGATCAAAAGCAATAGAAAACCAAGAAAAACTAGAAAAGATAACACACCAAATTCAAATACAAAGATAAACAAAACTAATCAAGAACTAGACTAAAACGACTTAAAATACCACCGAATGAAGTGCTTTTCTATTGATTCAAACATAGGAACAAGGTGAAATTGGTGGCCGATCACAACCCCAAACTTAGCTCATTACTTGTCCTCAAGTGATGGACGAGAAAACAAGAGGACACCCATGAATTTTTCTTATGTTCCACAACACAACTGATGCTTCCACACTTGATATTTACTTTCACATCAAAGTGTTCGATTCCCCTCTCCGAAGTTTTCCGTTGTACTTCAATGTTGACTCATTCTTTCACCTGCAAGTTCAATCACACTCTCACAAATTCTCTCTGGGTTAAGTGTTTCACTCACTCATCAAGGTATACATATCTACTCTTAAATTTTGTACACATTCTAACACAATTCCACATAATCAATAACACACACTTTTTGAGGACTTACGGGTTGTAACGGGGCTTAGGTTAGGTAGGATAAACAAAGAAATTGGGTACGAGGGTTTATGGTTTGGTATCAACTAATCCGTCCGATATCTTTTTGCACATTACATAGCATTTGGAGTGTTTAGCGATTTTTCTACTTTCCGGACTCTTAGAACTCTTTACATGATGGCATGTGTGTAAAACAAAATCAATTTTCTCTCTTCTTTTTTTTTTCTTTTGCACAAACATTTTCTTTCTTGCATGTGTTCTTTTTTTTTCTTTTCACACTTGCCTCCTTCTTTTGCTACCGGACTTGGTTACCCCAAACTTAACTTTTGCTATCGGACTCGGACTTATAGTTAATACCAAATATAGAGGAAACAAGAGGGGTTATGAAAAAAATATATATATATATATATATATTTTTTTTTTAAAAAAAAAGAACAACATGGATGATGGGTAAAGATTGGTTAACGAGGGATAATAGACAACAAGGTTGGGTAAGAAAGGCTCAGGGTTAAACAAACAAAAGTGCCTCAGTGTGTGTGATCAATTTGTGTACTATATCAAGAACAAATGCAAAATTAGAGTGATGATGCCATACCTGATGCTCTCTCATGATGAAATGATGTGTTTGGCTTTGTATATCCTCACATGTTAGGTATTGCTTACAGGTTCAACAATGGTCTCCATTTTGTACAACTTCATGTCCGGTTCAGGTTGCTCTAAACTCATTCATTTGGCACCATCAAGTTGCGTCTAGCATTTTTCTTCAGTTGTGCACATCTTTCACAGGTGCCCCAGAAGCCAATTTAAGATGCGTCTTTCCCCTTTTTCACCTTCATTCCCATGATACTTTTCTCTGAAATCACATTCATCCTGGTGTACTGAAAACACAAAACACACATGCTTAATTGAAAATATGGAAACTGAAATTAAAGGAAATAACAGAAAATAACTTAAAACGAAAGAACCTCCCCCACACTTGAACTCAACATTGTCCGCAATGTGTAAGCAAGCATAAGGGAGACTTACAGTGCTCACTGAGGCGGAGGTGGAGGGTTGTAGATGGAGAAGATGAAGAAGGAAAAAAAATTAGCGCACCTGCCTGACACGACCGTGTCACACGACACTGGTGGCCGTGTCAGGACTCTGCCTCCCTTCCAAAATTGAGTTTCACAAAAAAAAATCCTCCAGGGTCTGTGACACGGCCGTGTCACAGGACACGGGTGCCCGTGTCAGACCTCTGGCTTTTCCACAAATTGAATTTTCACATCCTCTTCTTTAGGAGTTGTGACACGGCCGTGTCACATGACACGTGTGCCCGTGTCAGACCTCTGACTTCCTCCAAACTTATTATTTTTTTATGTCCAGACTTATATATCCCTTCTCGCCTTTCTCCTCGCAAGAGATGCACTGTTTGTACCTACAGAATAAAATGCAAAAACACATAAAACTATTAAAAAGAAATCCCGTGGGTTGCCTTCCACGAAGCGATTCGTTTAACGTCGCATGGCTCGACGGTCCATTCCCTTCTATTATGGGGGATACTTCCTCTTCCACACCATGTTGCTTGTCCTTTCCGCAACCCAGAACTCATCTAGAATTAAAGGATGGACCACTTTGTGCCTCAAGTCACTTTCAACTTCCATCTCCTCCCCTCGATGTTCCTTTTTCTTTCTTTCCTTGATCCCTTTATTGGACTTTGGAGTTTTAATATGAGATGCTGCCACCTGAGAGATTATGCTTGAGACCTTTTTTGGGGTTGGTTCCGATCTTTTGTTTTCGCCTACTATGTGGATCATTCCAACTGAAGATTGATTATCTCCACTTTCACCTTGCTTCTTGGTGTTTAACACTTTCAGAATTATTTCTTCCTCAAAAGATTTCAAAGTCAGAGTACCTTTTTCAATATCGAAATTGCACCGACTAGTGCGCAAGAATGGTCGACCCAGAATAATAGGGGTTTCTTCATCTTCAAGGATATCCATTATTTCAAAATCAACTGGAAAAACAAATTTGTCAATTTCTACTAATACATCTTCTGCCACCCCATATGACCTCTTTATGGTGTGATCTGGAAATTTCAACTCTGTTCCTCTTTCACTCACCTTTACAATACCGAGCTTTTTGAAGATAGATAACGGTATTAAGCTCACACTAGCACCTGAATCAATTAGAACCTTCATGAAAGTTCTGTTTTTTATCGTGCACGGTATTGCAACTGATCCAGGATCTTTTTGCTTGATTGGTATTCTCTTCTCTGGTGAGATTGCACAACATTTCTCCTTCTTAACTACCCCCTTCGCCCCTTGTTGGATTCTTTTTAGATATCACTTCCTTCATGAATTTCCTGTACATTGGCATCTTCTCGAGTGCATCAAAGAATGGAATATTGATCTCTAACTTTTTGAAGTATGTGGTAAACTTCTCAAAGTCTTGCTCTTTTTGGTCCTTCTTCGCCACTCGAGAAGGATACGGCAACTTAATCAATGGTGTCGGTTCTTTTTGCTTTTCTCTTCAGTTGGCTTCACAGGTTGTGTCACCTCCTCTGGCACTTTCTTATTTTCTCGCACTTCAAGATCTACTTCGATGATATCATCATACTTGGTTTCATTTTTTTCTTCTGGTTTTGATCTCCTTAGACTTCTTGTTGAGATGACATTCACATTCTGATGCTCCCTTGGGTTTGTAACAGTTTCACTAGGTAAGGCACCTTGTGGCTGAGCATTGGCAAGTTGTTGTGCTATCTGACTCATCTGAACCTAAAGATTACTCCTTGTTTCTTCTTGAAACTGAGAGCTTTGAGCTGCCATCTTTTCGATGGCAATCTCCCAATCTGCTTTTCTGGGGGCCTGTTGCTGAGATTGTTGATAATGTTGTTGAGGAGGTCTATACTGTTGCTGCGGCTGCTGACCTTGATATGGAATAACCTCTTGTTTAGGAGCATTCCCTGGTTGATCCTTCCATGAAAAATTTGGATGATTTTTCCACCCCGGATTGTAGGTATTTGAGTAGGGGTTGTTTTGCTTTAAGAACTTTATTTCCTCCACTTGCTAAGTTGTAGCAACACACTGAATAGTAAAATGAGGTCCTCCACATATTTCACACCCCACCAGTTGACTTTCTTGAGCCGGTTGAACTTGTGGTACTGTTTGTTTTTCAAGACCCATCTGTTTCAATCTTCGCTCAACTTCCGCAGCTACCTGATCTTCTATTTTCACAACTTGCATTGACAATTTCATATCCACTAATCCTTCAGGTTGGCTAACACTACGGTCATATAACTCCAAGTGTTCATTGGCCGCAATAGCTTCTATGATTTTTTTAACACTAGTGGCTGTTGAAAAGTTGGATGAGCCCCCAGCTGCTGTGTCAATCAATTGCTTAGTCTTCATTTTAAGACCATTCAGAAAATTCTGCATTTGTTCAGTGACATCCATGTTGTGAGTTGGGCATGCCACCAACAACCTCTTGAATCTCTTATAAGCATCTCCAAGTGATTCTCCTTCCTTCTGTTTAAAATTAACAATATCATACCTCTTATGGATATAAACAGCAGTGGGAAAATACTCATTCGGAAAGGTTGACTCCATTTGTTGCCATGTGGTAATACTCCCAGCAGGTAATGAGTAGAACCACTCCTCAGCGTCATCCGCTAACGTGAATGGAAACATAACCAACTTATTGGCTTCTTCAGAGTGTCCTTCTATCTTCAGAGATGTTGTCATAGTAAGAAACCTTTGTAAATGCTTATTAGCATCTTCATTTATTCTTCCTGAAAATGGTTTCTTCTCCAGCTGTCGAATTGTTGCTAGGTGTAGCTGAAAGTGAGCAACATCGACCGGTTGATTTACAATTGTCATCCGGCCAGCTGGTGCATTTGCTCCACCATAATCACCTAACATCCTTTCTACGGGAGCTGCCATCGTTTCAGCCTCCGAATCTGAATGCTCAGAATGAATCGAGAGAATTTCCTCGTTCTCAGATTCCGAAGCTGTCAGAATGTCTTCTAACGCTTCCAGTCGTTCTTGCTTCGCTTTTTGAAGCCTAGCTCGCAATGATCGTTCTGGCTCTGCGTCAAAAATAAATTCTGCTGAGGCCTTACCTCGCATACAAAGATTAGACGATTATAAGTAATAAGCAAATGAAATACCAGACAAATAAAAAAAATATAACAATTTTAGTTGCAGGGCAACAAAAATTCAATTGAACTATTCTTCAACTTATAATTTGGCAGTCCCCGGCAACGGCGCCAAAAACTTGACCGGTAAAATAGCAAGTGTACTATTTTTACCGATGTAGTAATAAGTGAATAAATTTTCCCAAGTATCGAACTCGCGGACTGCGTAGGAATTATATGTTTCAGACTAGTGCAACTGAATAAAAAGTCATCGGGGTGTTTGAATTTGATTGTTTAATTGAAATAATAGCTTAAGTAAAATAAAAGACTTAAATGTTTTGACTAATGAAAATGTACGAAACTAGTTAGGATAGATGTATGAATTGCTCTGTAATGAAATAATTACCAATTAACAGATTACCTTTACATATTCTCAACTATCAACACCGAACATTGATTTTTCCTAATTCCTTAGTGAAAAACTTCTTGAGATTAAAACTCTCTTTCAATTCCTTAACAAGATAATTTTATAACAAGATTCTATAAGACATAACTCGGATAATTTGATCACTACTCATCAAACCCTTATTCCTAAGTGATTCTCAATTATAGCTTTATGATTAAAAAATCATTGAGGTAGTTTGTCCGACCAAACCCCAACCGTAAATCAACACATATATTTTCCAATATAAGGAAGCAATAAAACTTTTAATCACAAACTGAATTTCATAAAGATAATCCGAAAACAACGGTAAATATTATTCATTACATCACATGATCCAGGGACATCATCCTAACAAGTAAATAGTTTATCTACTCATGGTAATTGTCAAGATAACAGAAATTAAGGATGAAGACATTACAATAAGATGAATAGGAATTGATCTTCAATCGCGGATGCTCTTGAAGATTTCTTCGCTTCAAACCCTAGTGCTTCAAATCCTCTTTTCACGTTCTCCGACCGTTAAAAAGTGATTTTCTCCTTTCCAAACAGTGACTAAATATCTCTTAGCAATTATTCTCCTCCGAAAAGTCCATAATGCCCTTCCTTAAGTGACTGATTTCAAGAGTTGAAAACAAAACTTTTTCTGCGCGCACGTCTGACACGGCCGTGTCATGGGACACGGGTGGCCGTGTCAGACCTCTGACTTATTGGCCCTTAGCATTTTGAAACATTATCCTCCAGCAAGTGTGACACGGCCGTGTCACATGACACGGGTGGCCGTGTCACAGCTCTGTCTCACCAAAAACTACTTTTTCTTGACTCAAATCGTGCCCTAGTCTTGCAAAACTTAAACACTACCAATACAAGATCAAAAGCAATAGAAAAAAAAACTAGAAAAGATAACACACCAAATTCAAATACAAAGATAAACAAAACTAATCAAGAACTAGACTAAAACGACTTAAAATACCACCGAATGAAGTGCTTTTCCATTGATTCGAACATAGGAACAAGGTGAAATTGGTGGCCGATCATATTCCTTCAAGTATCGTGTCAGACAGAGATCTGAGGTTTACGTCTAAGTTCTGGGAAGGTTTGCATAAAGCTTTGGGTACTAAGCTGAGATTGAGTTCTGCTTATCACCCGCAAACGGATGAACAGACTGAGAGGACGATTCAGTCGTTAGAAGATCTGTTGAGGGCTTGTGTGTTGGAAAAAGGAGGTACTTGGGATAGTTATCTGCCTTTGATTGAGTTTACCTACAACAATAGTTATCATTCGAGTATTGGTATGGCTCCGTTTGAGGCTTTGTATGGTAGGAGGTGTAGGACGCCATTGTGTTTGTACGATTCTGGTGAGAGTGCTGTAATTGGTCCAGAAATTGTACAACAGACTACGGAGAAGATTAAGATGATTCAAGAGAAGATGAAAGCTTCTCAGAGTCGTCAGAAGAGTTATCATGACAAGAGCAGGAAAACACTTGAGTTTCAAGAGGGAGAACATGTGTTTATGAGAGTTACTCCTATGACGGGTATTGGTCGGGCATTGAAGTCAAAGAAGTTGACTCCGCGTTTTATTGGACCATTCCAAATTTCTGAAAGAGTGGGTGAAGTGGCATATCGTATCGCTTTACCGCCGATTCTTACAAACTTGCATGATGTATTTCATGTGTCTCAGTTGAGGGAATACATTTCGGATCCGTCCCATGTGATCCAAGTAGATGATGTACAGGTGAAGGACAAATTAACGGTTGAGACGTTGCTTGTGAGGATTGAAGACCGAAGACTGAAGCAATTGCGTGGCAAGGAAATAGCTTTGGTCAGAGTAGCTTGGGGAGGACCAGCTGAGGGAAACGTTACTTGGGAGCTAGAGAGTCAGATGAAGGTTTCATATCCGGAACTCTTTACCTGAGGTATGTTTTCGAGGACGAAAACTCTTTTAGTGGGGGAGAGTTGTAACACCCGTATAATTTTAATATAAATTTAATTGGATTATTGAATTAAAAATTAGAATTATCAAGGATTTTATGAAAATAAGGAAAAGTAATGGTTTATGGCATTTGGGCCATGTGAGAAAATAGTAAAGGAGGGGGGGTGAAGTATAGTAAGGATATTTATTAAATTTTTATTATTATTTTCATAAAACAGTTTGGAATTGGGAAAGGAAGAAAGAATGTGAAAGAACAGAGGTTTTGGGGAACACGAAGAACTGAAGGAGAACTGAAGAGGGCGAGACCAAAGATCAAGAACTCTTGTCTTAGGTAAGGGGGGACTCTCCATTTAATCTCTATTAGCATGTTATGGACAATGATGTTGATTAGGAGTATTGTTTGGATCAATGGATTCTATATTCTGAATTTTTCTGTTTGTGTTCATCAATTGCATTGAAAACTGTGACTGTTAATCCATAATAACTTAATAGATTTAGGTTATGATGGGTAGAATTTATTATAGAATTGTAAACTGTGATCGTTGGGTGAATTCTGTGATGTTAGAATGTAAAAATTCTGGTTTTGAGACCCAAATCGCAGGCTGTGCAGGTGAAATCGCGAGGAAGACGAATGGGTAAGTTACAGATTTTGAGAACTTATGCCCGTTCACGTATGGTACGTGTATGATACGCGTATAAGGGGGGTGGTATGCATTTGATACGCTCCCTAAATGTGCATCAGAATGCACTTCCTGCTCGTACGCGTATGGTACGCGTATGGTGTATGGCAGATACGCGTATGGCAGGCTAATACGCGTATGCATGTGTTTTGTGTGGAAAAATGGATCTGTCCATACGCGTATGATACGCGTATGGTGTGTGTGTTGTGAAATTTTTTCTCTGCTGGTATGCGTATGGTCAGCGTGACTTGCAGATTTTGCTGTTTTATGATGTTTAAAAGTCTGATGACGTGTGACTTTAAACTGATGAATCTGTATGAAATGTTGTTGTCTGATTTATTGAATGATGCAATTATATATATATTGAACATACATGTTAATGATGATGATGATGATGATGATGAATGATGATGAATGAGTATAAGATGATGCTACTCATAGTACGATGATGATGATGATAGTATGTTGTATATATGTTTGCATGCATTCATAATCATTTGATGAGGGTTGTATCCTAATGATGAGAGGATACAGTGAAGGGCAAGATTCCCATTGTGTGGAATATGTGCTGGCAGGGCCGTATCTGGATGATGATGGATCGGTCGGTGGGTCTTCCCACTTGTGATGTTTGGTACCACATGCATAGTGTTAGTTTCATACATATGCATGATTTTTCTTATAACATGATTAATATATGTTATGTGACGGCTTGATGTTTGTAGATGTGTGACAATGATGTGTCTGAATATGAAACGATTGGGTGAATGATATAACTATGATATATTGTTGTTTGTGATGCAATAATATTGGTTAACTGTGATGAGACTCACCCTTACTTGTTGTCATTTTCAGATTGAGGATAGCGGCGTGACTTGGTGAGGATTAGCTCATAAGTCAGTTTAATTGTCGTGTCGGTGTCATGCTCTGGTAGATGTAACGCTGGGAACGCGATGTTTTGAGTTTTGATTATAACTTTATTTGTTTATGTTGTTTGAAGTCTGATACATTAATGATGAATGTTGACTCGACGATTTTAATTCCGCTGTGTAAACATGATTTTATTTAATGAGTTATAATTTCAGCTGTTTTCAATGGATGCATGTCATGTGCCGAACGTGTGCTTCTTTATTTATGAATCGTGACGCCTCTTACATGTTACTCTGATTAATAATTGTTTAATTTCCGCGGGTTATTAGAGGGGTGTTACAGCCGTCACGGATCTGAAAGGAAAACAGTGCGTGCGTACACCGAGCATCAACGTCGAGCAACGTGAGCTATAGGATATGCGGGGGTCCGGCTGCATGAACCCTTTTCCTGACATACTCGATAACAAGATCTTGTGCAGGTTCAGGAGCGAGCCACGCGTAGCGTGCGCGTACTGAACAGACTCGATGAGACTAGGCGGGGGTTGATTGCTAACCCTTTCTGCATGCCTTCCATGAGGACTTAACAGAGTGCCTGTCATACCCCAATTTCTGACCCTAAGATCACGCATCATTTGCATACCAATCATCAATCAAGAAGTTTTAACCTCGATCTCTACTTGCAATGTTGTGCTCAATTCATCTGCAAAGGAATCATCGAGCACCCATGTTTTAGTTTGTATATATTCCTTTACTAACCAAAATACCAAAAATATTGCCTTGTGCTCTTGTATGTTTGTGTTTTGTAGGTACCAAGTCAAAACATCCATCAAAAGGAGCATTTTTCAACATTTTCACTGTGCAAATCGATTTGCATAAGGTGTAAATCGATTTACACAACTGTTTCTGCACCAGATTTGCTTCTGCCATCAGTGCAAATCGATTTGCATAAGACAGCAATCGATTTGCATAACTGTTTTTGCCCCAGATTTTGCCTTTTTTCAGCCATGTAAATAGATTTGCATAATGTGCAAATCGATTGCACCAGCACGAATTTGGAAAAATGAAGGCAAATTTCAGCTTTTTGAAGTGTTGACATCATTTGCAAGCATGGGAAGCATGACTTGGTTCTTACATTTGATTTCCTACATCATCTAATCATGTACCCTCATGTGATTGCATCAAGACCATTGGATTTCATTTTTGGCTCCAAATCACTTTTCCAAGCCTAATTCTATTTTCCAATCCTAACTCCAAGCCACAAAATTTCCCAAGCCTAAGTGCTATAAATTGAGGCACTCCCCTCTTCATTTTTCAAGCTTTGATAGCCAAGAAACTTATTGCAAATTCTCTCCTCACCTCTTCCAAACCCATCACTCAAAGCTCTTTCTCTTCCACACAAATTAGTGAGTCACATCTTGAACCTCACTAATTTAGAGCTAAACCTCAACATAAACACTACTTTTCTTCATCAATTGTGATAGATCAAGGCTTGTGGTTGTGTGTTCTTGAAGAAGATTCAAAGTTTGTGAAAGATTTGGTAAAATTCTAGATCCAATCCATAATTCAAGATGTGATCCATTGTTGTTTATGCTTGATGCACCTTTGGTGCTACATTGATGAGATTTGCTTGCTTAATTGATACATTTTCGTGCACAAATTGATCCAAGATCACAAGGTGTTTGGTTTTATGTTTAAACAAGTTTTCTTCTCTTTATTTGCTGTTTTTTTGAAAACTGTGTTGTGCAAATCGATTTACATCTTGTGCAAATCGATTTACATAACTGAAAATTGCGCAGATTTTGAAAACAGAGTTATGCAAATCGATTTACACTCTGTGCAAATCGATTTACACTGGGCAGAATGCTGATTTTTGTGGTTTTTGACTTGTTTTTGGTTCTAACTCATCTTCTACTCCATTCTTTTGATATTTTCTTTGAATCACAAGTTAGAGGCCTAATTTCTCTCTAATTTCAATGGACTTAGGGCGTTGATAGGATGAGAATCCAAATCCGCAATATTAAGTGATTGAAATTATGGATGAAAGGAGCTTTTAATGTGGTTCCATCTTTTACTTCTTTTTATTTTGGTCGATGAAAGTCTTAATGCCTTGAGAATTCTTATGGATTCTTGGTAAAGACTAGATCACTCATCTATTTTCTTTTCGTGCGGTATTGCTTTCGGAAGGCGATCTACATATCGTTCTTCTCGCATGCATTAGCACATAAAGTTTTGACCGGCCTCGTTGTAGGGTGATTTCTATATAAATCACTTGGCGATCTGCTTAACATAGCGCAATATTTCGTGTCCCGAATAAAAAAGATCAAATATGGAAGAGAATTGTATGCGGTTGATTTAAGACTTGTGGAGGTTTTTATCGTGTAGTCGCTATGATTTTATCAAGCTTCTGATAAACCCCATTGAATTTAAATCCGAGTACATCATTCACTCACCATCGATCTCCTACTAACTTTGATAACATACTTGACAAGTTTCAAGATGGTTATCTTTAACATTTAACAACTAACTTTAATTTCCGCACCTTTACTATACCGCTCTTTATATTACCGCTCTTTATATTTCTCGCATTATCGCTTTACTTTATCATTTCATCATATTTACTTTCTGTCATTTTCTCTTTGTCCACTTGGACCATACTTTATTTTTTTCGCTAAAACACTAATAAATAACCAAAATCTAAAAAATACATAAGGTTCTCTTTGGACTATCAGTTACTATCCCTAGCAATTTGGAGATTCGGACTTATGGACCTAGTACCTTTGGACTCATTCTATTACTATCCTGTGATTGTTCTGTCTGTCTGGCATTGTTCTGTTGTATGTTTATGTGTGCAGGTATTTCCTTGAAAGCCCTTGATGGTTAATTCCAAGGCATTGAGATAAGGATTTTACCCAAAAACAGCCGTTACTCTGCCCAATTTTTTGTCAGAATCTTAATGTGCTTAATGAAAAAATGGTGCTAAGATAATAAGTTCATCTGGATCCCCAAGTGTTAATGTGTTGGTATTGATAAATCCAAAGGATGGGAAAATTACCTTGGCTCTTAATGTCAAGTGTTGGCTTCTTATTCGGTTAGACCGTTTCTTTCCTTAGCTTTTATTTTATGCATTAGGTTAGCCTCTTCATCTCCTCCCATTCTTAAATTTTCAAAATCTTCTCCCTTTTTCCAAAATATTCTTATGTTTGCAAATCTTTTCAAAACCTTTTTCTTAAAAATATCTTTCGCCCTTAGTGGCTTTTCTTCAAAAGTTTAGACACCGTTAACTGTCGAAACGAGTGGTTATACCCCACGATTTTGAAATTGATTGATAATAACGAGATCTTTTCCGCGTGAGAGAGCTAGTGGCATACTCGTTGATTTTATCCGAGTTGGAGCCCTTCTTTCATTTGCGATGCAAAGAACTTGTTTGTTCTCATGCTCAAAATCAATGGCTGAGTATTTCTCTCTAACGACACCAAAGTGTTTATTCGTTTTTAAAACGTTTTTCCCAAAAGCGGAACTACATTAGCTCTGACTTCTCCATTGCACCGAGGAGGTATGTAGGCACAAGGCTTAACGCTTTGCCGAGCTTATTTTAAAAATAAAACAAACCGTTTTTTAGCACACACACACAGATTTTCAAAAAGGTTCCCGTGGAGTACCACAGATATGAGGGGTGCTTTAAACCTTCCCCTCATATAATCAACACCCGTACCTGAGATCTCTTTCTTGTTTTAAAAACAAAACTTTGGGTTTTACGTTCTTTTCCCTTTTCCTTTGAAAAAATAAAGCGCGGTGGCGATTTCAAAACGGAATATTGATTCGAGTCAATCTCATGGCTTCGATATCAGATTTTCCCCGCTACAGAAAAATGGCGACTTCACTGGGGACCCAGTTTTAAGTGTGTTAAGCCTATTTTTGTTTATCTGTGTGTTTTGTATTTGTATATATTATTGTGTGCTTTGTTTGTTTATTTTCTTTTTTTTCTTTCTTTTTGGTGCTCGATGGTTCCTTTGTGATGAGATAAAGTTCTAACCCGAACTTTGGTGAGTAACTTGAGATAGGAGGTGGTAAGACCAATAGTCGCATGTCAGGAGCAATCCTTACCATGAGCGTCATATGGTGGAACCCCAATCAGTGGAGGCCTCATGGAAGGTAGTAGAGGTTGTTACGAACCATCGTGATAACGCTATTACTTTCAATAGTGAGTGTCCGTAGAAGCTGAATGACCTAGAACCCTTTTAACCAATCTAAGCCTTTTTAGGATGTAGTGCAGAAACAAGATCAAGTACCAATTTGATCTTGTTGTCATGCGATACTACGCTCAGACGAGGTCTTTTTAGGCATATTATTGGCGCCCATGAGCAATTGTGCGTGCCGGTAATATCCGATAGAAGATTGAAAACTCTGGGAACCTTTGTAGAACCCGATTGGCAGGTACAAACTTCCCTAGATCACACCTTGTGGGATGGGTAGACCCATGGCTCCATGCTCGTGACGTCGAACCTTTGAACCTGGACTGTGTGATTTTTGTGTGATTTGATGTGATCTTGTGTGCTCTTGATTGTGATTGGTGCATAAACCATGCATTCATGCATTCATAAAAAATAACATTCACAAATGGTTTTCAAGGAACTTAGAGACATTTTTTGTAAACATCACAGGTACCATGGATCAAAAGAGAAGCATCAAGAAGTACACTTTCAGAAATTCAAGTGCAAAGGAATTGAAAGAGCTAGCAACTTTGGTTCCTAATCTTGACAACTTCAAAAGTCGTTATGGGAAATTGATTTCTATTTTGAAGACTAAAGTGGAAAAAGGGATTCTTGAGACTCTTGTGCAGTTTTATGACCCGGTTTATCATTGTTTCACCTTTCCTGATTATCAGCTTATGCCCACTTTGGAGGAGTATTCTTATTGGATTGGTTTACCGGTTACGGATGACATACCGTTTAGTGGTTTGGAGAAAGAGCCTCAGGTTGATGAGATAGCAGAACTCCTTCATTTAAAAATATCAGATGTAAAAGCAAACATGACCAAAAAAGGAGGAATTTGGGGGTTGACTTCTAAGTTCTTGATTGGAAAGGCTTCTATGTTGGCTAGTAAAGGAAGTATGATTGCTTTTGAGACATTTCTGGCCTTGCTCATCTATGGTTTGATACTCTTTCCCAACATTGACAATTTTGTCGATGTTAATGCTATTCGGATTTTCATGATTGGGAATCCTGTGCCTACTTTGCTTGGGGATACTTATCATTCCATTCACCATAGGAATGATAAGAAAGGTGGACTTATCAATTGTTGCACTCCTTTGCTCTATAAGTGGTTTATTTCTCACTTACCTCAAGCTAAGAGTTTCCTGAACAATCCTGATGGTCTCTCATGGTCTCAGAAAATCATGCCTCTTACTAATGGGAATATCCATTGGTACAATCCTTCTTATGACATTGGTGAGATTATTGATAGTTGTGGAGAATTCCCTAATGTACCTCTTCTTGGTATACAAGGAGGAATTACCTACAACCCCATTCTTGCAAGACGTCAATTTTGTTACCCCATGAAGGAGCGACCTGCTAGCATCCTTGTGTCAGGAATCTTCTATCTTAATCAAGATGGAAATTCGGATATGAGAAATCGGTTTGTGCGTGCTTGGCACCATGTTGATAGGAAGAGACATTTGGGAACGAAACAATGTGTTGCTCTCAAAGACTACACTGATTGGGTTCAAGCTAGAGCTCATACTTTTCAGATGCCTTATTTACTCGAAGAGCCTTCTCTACCCATTGCTCCACCATTGTCTCTCACTACTCCTGTTGAAAGTAGTGAAGAACATCTAGAGCTCGTGGCTAAGTTGAGAGCGGAAAGAGATGCTTTGGAGTCTGAGAACAAAGAGTTGAAGATACACTTGAAAGAAAAAGATGAAATGCTTGATATCCAAGATGGTTGGTTGATGGAAAAGGAAGATCAGATTCGTCATCAAGAAGAGTTGCTTCAACAACATGGTGAAAAGCGAAAGAGACCACAAGAAGATTCAGTTGCATGGAAAGAAGTTGCTGATAAGCTGCTGGTCGAGAATGCTCATTTGAAAGCCTTTTATGAAGATGAATTGGAGAAGCTCCGTAGGAAGCTGCAGAGAGGAGTTGGATCTTCATCAGAAGTGTTCCCTTCTAGTTTTTAGCTTTTTCCTTTGTTTGTAATTTTGGATCTTTGAATCCTTTTGTATACTTTTCCATGACTAATGAAAGAATATTGTTATGTTTTATGATGTTTTTGCTAATGTTTACAATTAATGTCTTAAAAGTTCTTGGAAAACCAAAATAAAGATCATTTGCATTGCATTTCATGCATCATTCTGCATTTTGGTCCTGCTTCCGAAAGTATTCCCGAGGTCTTATTCAGTGTTCTTCATACAGAATCAAGCTGTCTCACCGGTATAATACTCGAGCTAACTGCAAGAAGAAGATGGAAGGTCTTGAACAAGAGAATCGTGAGCTACGTGAAGAGGTTGTTACTTTGAGATCTGGTGTGGATCGTCTCACTGCTCTGGTTGAGACATTGATGGCTGCTCAGAATCAAACTCAGAATCAGAATCAGGTTCCTCCTCCCAATGCCCAAGCTCAGGGTCAGACCACTGTGATTTCTGAAATTGCTGCTACAACCATTCCTGCTATTCCTGTTGGTGCTACTCAGCAACGAATGCCTAATGGATATCCCTGGGGCATGCCTGAAGGTTATTTGTCTGTTCCTGAGATGACTCGTCCGTTGACTCCTGTTATGGTCAACACCTCTCCTATTGTTCATACTGGTCCTTTTGTCCCAGAGCCCATTTATGATGCTGCTCCAAGTGAAATTCATGATAGAATGGATGGTTTCCAAGATCAGTTTGAAGAACTGCAAAAAGAGATGAAAGCCTTGCGTGGGAAAGAACTGTTTGGAAAGAATGTGCATGATCTTTGCCTTGTTCCTAATGTGAAAGTACCTGCTAAGTTCAAGCTTCCTGAATTTGAGAAGTACAAAGGAAACTCCTGTCCTCAGGCGCACCTGGTGATGTATATAAGGAAGATGTCCACTCATACTGATGATCAACGTCTGTTGATCCATTATTTCCAAGACAGTTTGACTGGAGCTGCTTCTAAGTGGTATATGGGCCTTGATAGCACCCATATTCGCACTTTCAATGACTTGGCTGAAGCGTTTGTGAAGCAATACAAATATAATGTGGACATGGCTCCTGATAGGGATCAATTGCGAGCTATGATGCAGAAAGAGAAGGAATCCTTCAAGGAATATGCTCAGAGATGGCGTGAGGTTGCCGCCCAAGTGATTCCTCCGATGGAAGAAAAAGAGATGACTAAGATTTTTCTGAAGACTCTTGGTCCGTTTTATTATGAGAAGATGATTGCTAGTGCTCCTGTAGACTTCACCGAAATGGTGGGTATGGGTGTCAGATTAGAAGAAGCTGTGCGAGAAGGTCGTTTGGTTCGAAATGACAATTCATCTGGTGGTGCGAAGAAGTATGGTTCTTCACTCCAGAAGAAGAAGGAATCAGATGCTAATGCTGTTTCTCATGGGAGGAATAGTCGAGTCAGGAATCAATCTCAACAAGTGGCGTCAGTAACTCCTGTTGTGAATTCAGTGCCTGTAGCTCCTGTTAATCAACAACCAGCAAGGCGGAATCCGTATCCTCGAGTTAATGTTGATCCTATTCCTATGACATACACTGAACTGTATCCTGCTCTAATTCATAAGAAGCTGGTTCAACCAAGGTCACCACCTCCTGTTCCAGAGAAACTCCCTTGGTGGTACAAGGCTGATGCCACTTGTGCTTTTCATCAGAATGCTCCTGGGCATGATTTGGAAAACTGTTGGCCCCTGAAGAATGAAGTTCAGAGATTGGTCCGTTCTGGAATGCTTTCTTTCCGTGATATTGGTCCAAATGTGAAGAACAATCCGTTGCCAACTCATGAAGCGTCTGCCGTGAACATGGTGTATGGATGTCTTGGGAAGACTCCTCCAGAAGTGAACGCTATTGTTGAAAACGAATCAGAGCCAGAAGTGCCAAACTTTGTGACCCATGGAAAGATGATTAAGAACTGGATCACCATTGACATTCCTGAGTGTACTCATGTCTCAAAGTAATTTGCTTTTATGTTTTTCAAAATCCTTTCATTCTGCCCAAGATGAAAGTGAAGTTGTTGGGGCTGTTTTCTGTTTGTTTTAAACATTAAAATCATCAATAAAAGTCATTTTGTTTCTGCATATAAATGCTTTTTATCTTTTTGCTTTTTCTGGAAAGTGGTAACACAAAAAAACCTTAAAAAATGTTTTCATTTTCCATAATCTGCACGATTACATGTTTGCATATATCTTTTCTTTTCCCTGAAATAATAATCATTTGTGCAGATTAATCAATAAAACCGTTGAAAGTAATGACCCTGCGCCCTCTCCTAACTTCGAGTGTCCTGTGTATGAGGCGGAAGAAGAGAGTGATGAATGTATTCCTGATGAGATTTCCCGACTGCTTGAGCACGAGGAAGACACCATTCAGCCGTATAAAGAGCCATTGGAAGTCATCAACTTGGGTTCTGAAAAGGATAAAAAGGAAGTCAAGATTGGGGCGCTGCTTGGTCAAGATGTTAAGAAGAGGATGGTAGAGCTTCTTAAAGAGTATGTTGACATTTTTGCGTGGTCCTACCAAGATATGCCTGGGTTGGACACCGATATTGTGGAGCATCGTTTGCCGTTGAAACCAGAATGTCCTCCTGTCAAGCAAAAGTTAAGAAGGAGTCATCCTGATATGGCAGAAAAGATTAAGAAAGAGGTCTTGAAACAGATAGATGCAGGTTTCCTTGTCACTTCTGTATATCCTCAATGGATTGCCAATATTGTGCCTGTTCCGAAGAAAGACGGAAAAGTTCGCATGTGTGTGGATTACAGAGATTTGAATAAAGCCAGTCCGAAAGATGATTTTCCTCTACCTCACATTGATATGTTGGTAGATAGCACTGCAAAGTTTGAAGTTTTCTCCTTTATGGATGGTTTTTCAGGATATAACCAGATTAAGATGGCACCTGAAGACATGGAAAAAACAACTTTTATCACGCCATGGGGGACATTCTGTTACAAAGTGATGCCTTTTGGGTTGAAGAATGCTGGTGCGACGTATCAGAGGGCCATGACCACTCTTTTCCATGATATGATGCACAAAGAAATTGAGGTCTATGTGGATGACATGATTGCCAAGTCCCAATCAGAGAAGGGGCACATGGAGGATCTTTTAAAGTTGTTTCAGCGTTTGAGAAAGTATCGTCTCCGCTTAAATCCAAACAAATGCACTTTTGGTGTCCGTTCTGGAAAGTTATTGGGTTTTGTTGTCAGTCAGAGAGGAATTGAAGTAGATCCTGATAAAGTCAAAGCAATTCAGGAAATGCCAGCACCAAAGACTGAAAAACAAGTGAGAGGTTTCCTCGGACGTCTGAATTATATCTCCAGGTTCATTTCCAATATGACTGCTACCTGTGAGCCGATCTTCAAGCTTTTAAAGAAAAATCAGGGATGTGTGTGGAATGAAGATTGTCAGAAAGCTTTTGACAACATCAAAGAATATCTGCTTGAACCTCCCATTTTGCTCCCTCCAGTTGAGGGAAGACCTCTAATAATGTACCTCACAGTGCTTGAAAACTCAATGGGATGTGTGTTGGGTCAGCATGACGAGTCTGGTCGAAAAGAGTACGCAATATACTACCTTAGCAAAAAGTTTACCGAGTGCGAAACAAGATACTCGCTGCTTGAGAAAACTTGCTGTGCTTTGGTGTGGGCTGCTCGCCGACTAAGACAGTATATGTTGAACCACACCACCCTATTGATCTCCAAAATGGATCCAATTAAGTATGTATTTGAGAAACCTGCATTAACTGGAAGGATTGCTCGCTGGCAAATGTTGCTATCAGAATATGATATTGAATATCGAGCTCAGAAAGCTGTGAAAGGAAGTGTGTTGGCAGAGTACCTCGCTCACCAACCAATTGATGAGCATCAGTCTATCAAGATGGACTTCCCAGATGAAGATATAATGTATTTGAGATCTCAAGATTGGGATGAACCATTGCCAGAAGAAGGGCCGGATCCTGAATCCAAATGGGGTTTGATTTTTGATGGAGCTTCTAATATTCATGGCCATGGAATTGGCGCCATTATCATCACTCCACATGGATCACATGTTCCTTTCACTGCAAGGATATGTTTTGATTGTACAAACAACATTGCTGAGTATGAAGCTTGCATCATGGGACTTGAAGAGGCCATTAATCTGAGAATTAAGATTCTTGATGTTTATGGAGATTCTGCGCTTGTGATTAATCAGATTAAAGGAGAATGGGAAACTCGTCATCCTGGTTTAATTCCTTACAAAGATTACGCCAGAAGGCTATTGACATTCTTCAACAAAGTTGAATTCCACCACATCCCTCGAGATGAGAATCAGATGGCCGATGCTTTAGCCACATTGTCTTCCATGTACAAAGTGAATTTCCATAATGAGGAGCCTCGGATAACAATCAGGCGTCTTGATAGACCTGCTCATGTATTTGCAGTTGAGGAAGAAAGAGATGAAAAGCCTTGGTATTTCGATATTAAGCGCTTCCTCCAGACTCAAGAGTACCCACTTGGGGCATCAAATAAAGATAAGAAAACTTTGAGGAGATTGGCTGGCAGTTTCTTCATCAATGCTGATGTTTTGTATAAAAGGAATTATGACATGGTTTTGCTCAGATGCGTGGATAGACACGAAGCAGACATGTTGATGCATGAAATCCATGAAGGTTCTTTTGGTACCCATGCCAATGCACATTCGATGGCTAAAAAGATGCTTAGAGCAGGTTACTATTGGTTGACAATGGAATCTGATTGCTACAAATTTGTAAAGAAGTGTCACAAATGTCAAGTGTATGCTGACAAGATTCATGTGCCTCCGACACTTCTCAATGTTATTTCCTCTCCATGGCCTTTCTCTATGTGGGGTATTGATATGATTGGCATGATTGAACCCAAGGCTTCGAATGGACATCGATTCATCCTGGTAGCAATCGATTACTTTACCAAGTGGGTAGAAGCTGCTTCATATGCTAATGTGACAAAGCAAGTTGTGGTCAGATTTATCAAGAACAACATCATCTGCAGATATGGTGTACCGAGCAAGATCATTACTGATAATGGCTCGAATCTGAACAATAGCATGATGAGAGAACTGTGTGAAAGCTTCAAGATTGAACATCACAACTCTTCGCCTTATAGGCCAAAGATGAATGGAGCTGTTGAAGCAGCAAATAAGAACATTAAGAAAATAGTGCAAAAGATGGTTGTCACGTACAAGGACTGGCATGAGATGCTCCCATTTGCTTTGCATGGGTACCGTACATCTGTCCGTACTTCAACAGGGGCAACTCCCTTTTCTTTGGTTTATGGTATGGAAGCAGTGCTCCCCGTCGAGGTTGAGATTCCATCGTTGAGAATTTTAATGGAAACCAAGTTATCTGAGGCCGAATGGTGTCAGAGTAGGTTTGATCAATTGAATTTGATAGAAGAAAAGAGAATGACGGCTTTATGCCATGGTCAGTTATATCAGAAAAGAATGAAGAAAGCATTTGATAAGAAGGTTCGACCTCGTGTATTCAGAGAAGGCGACCTCGTGCTCAAAAGGATCTTATCTTTCACCTCTGATTCAAGGGGCAAGTGGACTCCTAATTTTGAAGAACCATATGTTGTTAAGAAAGCCTTCTCTGGCGGTGCATTAATTCTTGCAACTATGGATGGAGAGGAGCTCCCACGTCCCGTGAATGCTGATGTAGTCAAGAAATACTTCGCCTAAATAATAAAAGAACAGCTCGCTAAGTTGAAAACCCGAAAGGGCGGCTTAGGCAAAAAAGAGCGTCTCGGTGGATTGAAAACCCGAAAGGGCGGTCCAGGCAAAAATTAGAGACATAAACAGAATAAAATACCCGGTGGACTGAAAACCCGAAAGGGCGGTCCAGGCAAAAGTTAGGGATTTATGGCAAGTAACTACATCAGACAAGACTTGATCATCAGCAGTCATCTGTTTATCATGAAGAAGTTCAACACTTTTCAACAGAAGCCTTGGCTCAGGAATTCCCAGTTGAGAGAGAGGATGGGGTCATTACATTTCAATGTACCTTTTCCACAAAATTACCACTTTCCAAACTTTGTAATAATCTATGGGGTCTTGCCTTTTGCAGGCTACCATTCTATTAAGAAAGTTTGAGCCTTTACCTTTCATTTGGCAATCTTATTTCTTTCATATCTCTCAAAATGTCATTTATTGTTGATAGTAATTTTTGAAACAAAGAGAAAATTGATTTCAACAAAATCCTTTTGAAAATTATAAAAGAATTTTTACTTTGATTCATGAGTGCATTACAAGGAATGGATATGTTGATGTATTCATATGCAGAAGAATGTATTTCACTCAATATACCTTTGGCCTGGTTCGAGTTTGGTTTAGAACTCAACTACGGTGTTCTCTCAGCTTCAATGTTCCCTAGTGTTGGGTATCATATATTTTTGAAGCCATCAAAAGATTGATAGCAGTTTCTGCTCTGGTGTTCAGTTTGGGACATGCTTGATTATGTCATCTTTGTACACCATCTCTTTTATATCATCAGTGGTACGGTGGTATGCCTTCTTCACCTTCAGTGGAACGTGGGTATGTGTTATCGTTAGTGGTACGGCGATACATCTCTTTCTACCTCCAGTGGGACGTTGGTAGTTCACCTCCAGTGGAACGTTGGTGTATTTTGTTATCTTCATCGTCAGTGGTACGTCGATGTATATCTCTTTCTACCTCCAGTGGGACGTTGGTAGTTCACCTCCAGTGGAACGTTGGTGTATTTTGTCATCTTCATCGTCAGTGGTACGTCGATGTATATCTCTTTCTACCTCCAGTGGGACGTTGGTAGTTCACCTCCAGTGGAACGTTGGTGTATTTTGTTATCTTCATCGTCAGTGGTACGTCGATGTATATCTCTCTCTACCTCCAGTGGGACGTTGGTAGTTCACCTCCAGTGGAACGTTGGTGTATTTTGTTATCTTCATCGTCAGTGGTACGTCGATGTATATCTCTTTCTACCTCCAGTGGGACGTTGGTAGTTCACCTCCAGTGGAACGTTGGTGTATTTTGTTATCTTCATCGTCAGTGGTACGTCGATGTATATCTCTTTCTACCTCCAGTGGGACGTTGGTAGTTCACCTTCAGTGGAACGTGGGTATGTGTTATCATCAGTGGTACGGTGGTATATCTCTTTTCATGACATCAGTGGTACGGTGGTATATCTCTTTTCATGACATCAGTGGTACGGTAGTGTATTTCTCTTCAATGCCTCCATTGGAACGTTGGTATGTGTTATCGTCAGTGGTACGGCGGTACATCTCTTTATCAGTGGTACGATGATCTGATTTCTGTTAACAGATGATGGGTATTCAGATGCATACTTTCTCATCCCCAGTGAAAGAGGATGATCCCCTTTTCTCATCCCCAGTGAAAGAGGATGCTATAACCTCTCTGACGCGAAATGTTTTCCCCAGAGAAGTTTCTGTTCCCCAAAGTTCCGTCTCTCCAACAAAGTCTTGCTTTCCCCAGTGGAGTTTCTAAGACATTTGTTTCCCCAGCGGAGTTATATCAAGACATTTGTTTTCCCCAGTGGATCACCTGTTACTCCCCAGTGTTATTATTATCATTACATGCATTCATTAACATTGCATTGCATCTTAGGCTCAAAAATTGTGCTTTATATATTTAAGTCTCTTCGATTTTTGTCAAAACGAAGATTTCCAATCATCGTATCTCCAAATCGAAGAAACTTAAATAGGGGCATCTGTCATACCCCAATTTCTGACCCTAAGATCACGCATCATTTGCATACCAATCATCAATCAAGAAGTTTTAACCTCGATCTCTACTTGCAATGTTGTGCTCAATTCATCTGCAAAGGAATCATCGAGCACCCATGTTTTAGTTTGTATATATTCCTTTACTAACCAAAATACCAAAAATATTGCCTTGTGCTCTTGTATGTTTGTGTTTTGTAGGTACCAAGTCAAAACATCCATCAAAAGGAGCATTTTTCAACATTTTCACTGTGCAAATCGATTTGCATAAGGTGTAAATCGATTTACACAACTGTTTCTGCACCAGATTTGCTTCTGCCATCAGTGCAAATCGATTTGCATAAGACAGCAATCGATTTGCATAACTGTTTTTGCCCCAGATTTTGCCTTTTTTCAGCCATGTAAATAGATTTGCATAATGTGCAAATCGATTGCACCAGCACGAATTTGGAAAAATGAAGGCAAATTTCAGCTTTTTGAAGTGTTGACATCATTTGCAAGCATGGGAAGCATGACTTGGTTCTTACATTTGATTTCCTACATCATCTAATCATGTACCCTCATGTGATTGCATCAAGACCATTGGATTTCATTTTTGGCTCCAAATCACTTTTCCAAGCCTAATTCTATTTTCCAATCCTAACTCCAAGCCACAAAATTTCCCAAGCCTAAGTGCTATAAATTGAGGCACTCCCCTCTTCATTTTTCAAGCTTTGATAGCCAAGAAACTTATTGCAAATTCTCTCCTCACCTCTTCCAAACCCATCACTCAAAGCTCTTTCTCTTCCACACAAATTAGTGAGTCACATCTTGAACCTCACTAATTTAGAGCTAAACCTCAACATAAACACTACTTTTCTTCATCAATTGTGATAGATCAAGGCTTGTGGTTGTGTGTTCTTGAAGAAGATTCAAAGTTTGTGAAAGATTTGGTAAAATTCTAGATCCAATCCATAATTCAAGATGTGATCCATTGTTGTTTATGCTTGATGCACCTTTGGTGCTACATTGATGAGATTTGCTTGCTTAATTGATACATTTTCGTGCACAAATTGATCCAAGATCACAAGGTGTTTGGTTTTATGTTTAAACAAGTTTTCTTCTCTTTATTTGCTGTTTTTTTGAAAACTGTGTTGTGCAAATCGATTTACATCTTGTGCAAATCGATTTACATAACTGAAAATTGCGCAGATTTTGAAAACAGAGTTATGCAAATCGATTTACACTCTGTGCAAATCGATTTACACTGGGCAGAATGCTGATTTTTGTGGTTTTTGACTTGTTTTTGGTTCTAACTCATCTTCTACTCCATTCTTTTGATATTTTCTTTGAATCACAAGTTAGAGGCCTAATTTCTCTCTAATTTCAATGGACTTAGGGCGTTGATAGGATGAGAATCCAAATCCGCAATATTAAGTGATTGAAATTATGGATGAAAGGAGCTTTTAATGTGGTTCCATCTTTTACTTCTTTTTATTTTGGTCGATGAAAGTCTTAATGCCTTGAGAATTCTTATGGATTCTTGGTAAAGACTAGATCACTCATCTATTTTCTTTTCGTGCGGTATTGCTTTCGGAAGGCGATCTACATATCGTTCTTCTCGCATGCATTAGCACATAAAGTTTTGACCGGCCTCGTTGTAGGGTGATTTCTATATAAATCACTTGGCGATCTGCTTAACATAGCGCAATATTTCGTGTCCCGAATAAAAAAGATCAAATATGGAAGAGAATTGTATGCGGTTGATTTAAGACTTGTGGAGGTTTTTATCGTGTAGTCGCTATGATTTTATCAAGCTTCTGATAAACCCCATTGAATTTAAATCCGAGTACATCATTCACTCACCATCGATCTCCTACTAACTTTGATAACATACTTGACAAGTTTCAAGATGGTTATCTTTAACATTTAACAACTAACTTTAATTTCCGCACCTTTACTATACCGCTCTTTATATTACCGCTCTTTATATTTCTCGCATTATCGCTTTACTTTATCATTTCATCATATTTACTTTCTGTCATTTTCTCTTTGTCCACTTGGACCATACTTTATTTTTTTCGCTAAAACACTAATAAATAACCAAAATCTAAAAAATACATAAGGTTCTCTTTGGACTATCAGTTACTATCCCTAGCAATTTGGAGATTCGGACTTATGGACCTAGTACCTTTGGACTCATTCTATTACTATCCTGTGATTGTTCTGTCTGTCTGGCATTGTTCTGTTGTATGTTTATGTGTGCAGGTATTTCCTTGAAAGCCCTTGATGGTTAATTCCAAGGCATTGAGATAAGGATTTTACCCAAAAACAGCCGTTACTCTGCCCAATTTTTTGTCAGAATCTTAATGTGCTTAATGAAAAAATGGTGCTAAGATAATAAGTTCATCTGGATCCCCAAGTGTTAATGTGTTGGTATTGATAAATCCAAAGGATGGGAAAATTACCTTGGCTCTTAATGTCAAGTGTTGGCTTCTTATTCGGTTAGACCGTTTCTTTCCTTAGCTTTTATTTTATGCATTAGGTTAGCCTCTTCATCTCCTCCCATTCTTAAATTTTCAAAATCTTCTCCCTTTTTCCAAAATATTCTTATGTTTGCAAATCTTTTCAAAACCTTTTTCTTAAAAATATCTTTCGCCCTTAGTGGCTTTTCTTCAAAAGTTTAGACACCGTTAACTGTCGAAACGAGTGGTTATACCCCACGATTTTGAAATTGATTGATAATAACGAGATCTTTTCCGCGTGAGAGAGCTAGTGGCATACTCGTTGATTTTATCCGAGTTGGAGCCCTTCTTTCATTTGCGATGCAAAGAACTTGTTTGTTCTCATGCTCAAAATCAATGGCTGAGTATTTCTCTCTAACGACACCAAAGTGTTTATTCGTTTTTAAAACGTTTTTCCCAAAAGCGGAACTACATTAGCTCTGACTTCTCCATTGCACCGAGGAGGTATGTAGGCACAAGGCTTAACGCTTTGCCGAGCTTATTTTAAAAATAAAACAAACCGTTTTTTAGCACACACACACAGATTTTCAAAAAGGTTCCCGTGGAGTACCACAGATATGAGGGGTGCTTTAAACCTTCCCCTCATATAATCAACACCCGTACCTGAGATCTCTTTCTTGTTTTAAAAACAAAACTTTGGGTTTTACGTTCTTTTCCCTTTTCCTTTGAAAAAATAAAGCGCGGTGGCGATTTCAAAACGGAATATTGATTCGAGTCAATCTCATGGCTTCGATATCAGATTTTCCCCGCTACAGTGCCATATAGGACTTATTACACCATGACTCCCTGCCGCAAAGCACAAATGTAAACATACCAACAAAAACAGAGCCTCTTTCGAGGACTTGGCCAGATGCATGTCTAAGTCCTACTTCTCATGTTAAAGGATGATGCGAGAAAGCGATAAAGTGCGAGAGAAATAAAATGAAACAGAATCAATACCGAACGGATGATGATCCGTAAAATAAAGCGAAGAGAGCCAGGAAACTAGGATCCCACGAGCGAGCTAGCAAAGCAAAAGCAAATAGTCAGCACACCGATTAGCCATGAAAGCACACTAAGGTTCACATGCGCGTCAGGCACAATCACAATACACCTGCAAGAGGAACAAGCAAACCAAACAAGCAGATATAAAGTAACAAAGACGTGTCTCCAGGATGAGAACATGAAGCAAGCGAATGAAATCGTGTCCCGCAAGTAAAGCAGAACACTCATAGAATGAGCATCGATCGGCGATCGTCCAAAAGCCTCGCACACTAGCACACAAGTTATAGATAACAACATATCGCAATCGGAACTGCATTATTGTACTACATGCCAAACAGAAAATGGATAACGATATAAGGTGCGAAAATATGAAATAGGTATCCTAAACAGAATGACGATGACACACATAAAAGTATATGAAATATGTCGAAACACACATCAAGGCGAATGACAATCACACACTAGTAAACACGCACAACAAACATATCGGAAGCGATTCAAAATACAATCATCAAGGGAATAAAATTCAGCCCGATAAATCAATCCATCAGAAAATACATTTTACAAGCTTTTCAACGATATAAAGAACACGCAAAACGGAGTTACGAGTCAAAAGATATGAATTTTTGAAGTTAAGAACAAAACACACAGCCATAACCGGTTACGGCCTGGAGAGTAACTGGTTACGCTGTAAACAGTAGCAAAACAGGGCAAAAACACAGGTTCGTAACCGGTTACGGCCAGGAGCGTAACTGGTTACGCTGAGCACAAAAGCAAAAATAGAATAAAAAGCATGCTCGTAACCGGTTACAGCCAGGCGCGTAACCGGTTACGCTGAGTACAAAAACAATGTAACAAGGCAAACACGGGTTTGTAACCGGTTACGTCCAGGAGTGTAACCGGTTACGTCCAGGAGTGTAACCGGTTACGCTGAGCACAGAGTCAAAAAAAATAGCACAATCATCAATCTAAGCACCTCAAACATGCATCCATCAAGAATTATGATCAAGCACGAATTAACTCGATTTGCACAATGTTATGAACATCAAACCACCACAATTAGGCACCAATCCACATATATTTCAAATCAACATCATTGATTACCAAGCAACAAATTCATACAAGCATTGTATCAAACACATAGTGCACCAAACTTGTATCCACATGCAATTGCAAGCAAAGTGTCGATGAATCTAACATTTAATCATCATCAATATCAATTAAGCATCATCAACCACTAAATCTAGCATTCAAATCATGTTGACATCAACAATTAAGCACTTAATTAAGGTTCAAGGCTTACCGAACAAAGATCTAAACCGACGCGCAAACACGGACACGACACGAATGCGAACGCGAACACGAACACGAACAAAATCGAAAAGCGAATCCGTAGAAGAATGAGAGAGTGGCGCGCAAGAATAGAGGAGGGCGAGCAAATCCGAACTCGAGATCTTGAACTTCAATCCATATTGCTCTTGATTCTTGATGAAAGTTGATGAATGTTGGTGAAAGTTTTATAGAATTTGTGGTTTTGATCTTTGAAAATTGAGAGAGAATTGAGAGAAAGTGTTTTTGATATTTTTGGGTGAAGTAAAGTTATGAGAGTTCTTCCTTTTTTTGTGAAGAGCAAAATGTTTATATATTGTCAACGCAAAATGTCCAAATTGCCCTCGGTGTGTCCTATTTTGGCTCGTTTTTTAGGAAACTCGGTTCGGCTCTGAATTCCGGAACGAAACCAATGCCAATGTAAAGATGACCAAATTCGTGACTCGTTGCCGCGAGAATCGTCTCGATCCGATAAGCGATGAAGAATCTATGTCCGTTTGAATGACGAGAGACGTCGATTAATCAGGCGTGATTGTGTAGAATTTTGTGAGTACCGCTCAAAGAACTCGATAAAACTCCATCTTCGGCTCAAAATCTGAATAAGCATGTGTCACAAGCAATCGAAGCTAACAAAATTTTTGAGAAAATGCCGTCAGAATGGACTTCATACGATAAAAATCGAAGAAGTTATGAATTTTCGAACTAGGCGCGACATACCTGAAAACACACTTTTCAACGAAAGATTACGGCGCTCTTCAAAATGCTGGGAGTTTTCAGTGCATAATTGGTCTTTGGGCCGAACATATGAAATCTCGGGGATGACGATACGGAGCTCCAGTTAAATCTTCAAGCGAATCCGACGATCGGATCATGAGATATGAATTTTCCGAGGCCCGAAACCCTACATTCAGCACCTTTTTCCATTGTGAAATCTCAAGTAATTTGCAAATTTGACGACCTTCCTCGAAGAATTGGCTTCCGAGCCAAACACGAAAGTTGTAGATATCGTGGAAAAAGTCTGGACTTCACGAGAACTTAGCTCATATCACCTTCCAGATAGGACTTATGAATTTTCTCGTATTTCCACTGTATAAACCAAATTTCACACCGTATCTTCTTAAACCCATGAAAATTCTTTATTATTTTTCTTCAATTTTTGAATGACGAAATAAACGTCATTATTAACTTATAACTCAAATAAAGATGGAAAATTTTGGGGTGCAACAGTATGCTTCTTAATTAAGCATATGGTCTCCTATTCTAAATACATATGTTTATGACTCACTGACTAGAAGTCACTTCTAGAGCCCAAACAATCTATCAGAAGTTTCCTAAGATATAACACACTTTGAGCAACAGCTCTATGTGTTTTACAATTAATTACAATAATAATACATAATCTTGTAGACTTCTATTCTTGAACTTCTGGATGATATTTTCATCTTCTGAAAGCAGATAAAGAGCACCATCTCTTGTCTTGATTGCTTCTTCTTCACTGATCTTTTTAAGCATATTTAGAGCAACATCTCTATAGTTGACTGCTTCTGATTTGATTCACAGCTTCTTCTTAAGCAGATTTGGAGTATCAGCTTTGTTTTAAGTTGCTTCTTCATATTGATCTTCAGCTTCCCTTTCTTCAATATTGATCTTTAAAGCCTATTACAACTGATTACACATTGATAAAAATCGGAAAACAGAAAACACTCTACGAGCAACAACTCAGTGTATTCAGTTCCCTTTGTCTTTCAATATGATCAGTTTAATGCTTGATTAAGTATTCTTGGATGTCTTCATTTCTCCTCAGTGGAGCATTCTGCATAGCATGCAGGTTTTGTTCTTCATCTTCTGAGAGGTTATTCATGGTAGGCATAAAATGTGAATTTCACATTTAATCATCATACACATAGTGTATGTTGCCTCTTAATGGAGCAGTTGAATTAGCTCGTCAGCTTTCACGTTCATGCTCTTGATTTTCATCACATAGGCATATGTTTAGTGTACAACAGCACTGTGGATGATCACATACATAGTATGCGTAGCCTCATGTGTATCTTCTGATGTGAGTTTTCTTTCTCACACATTTTCTCTCTCTTGTATTGTATAGGTATAAGATCGGTGTACATCAGCACTGTTGCTTATCACATACAGAGTATGTGTTGCCTCTTGTATGTTCTTCTTTTGTGAAGGATATTTCTTTGATTGCACACTTTCTTATTATCTCCATGGATGATCCTTACTGGATATTGTCTTTTTCTCTTCCAGATCCATTCAAGGGATGGATGATCACTCACTCTTCATTATGGATAAATTGATTTTTCACTCTGAGTAAGATGGATGGATTCCATTTGCTGTAGTCACTCCATACTTTTCAAGTTTGAATATTTGTTCTATTTATAGCTTGGTGAGTGTTATCGTTAGAATCTAGCCGCTGAGGTTTGTTGGAATGTTGCTTTGAAAGCTCTGTCTCATAAGATCCATTAATGATAAGTGTTGCTCTTTGCAGAACCTTATCTTCAGCATGATGATTACAGTTGATGGCGTGCTTCTTTAATTAAGCTTGTTTTTCCAACGTGCTGCATGTGGCTTGCTTCTTCTTTTGACCTTGGGAGTTGATCCATTGAATGTTGCAACTGTTTTACTAATGATGATGTTTGTAACGATTCTCCATTAGATTCTGAGACTTTGTTTTTCTCCTTTCAAGACTATTTTTATATGGTAGCTTGTCTTCTTGTATTTTATAGACCAAGAATAGATGTCATGCGTTTGTCTCTTCTTTTGATCAAAGCTAATTGTAAAGGACTTTGAATCTTCTGACTGTTGAGTGTCTTTTGTAGATGTTTGTTGTAGACGATGATGTTGCTTGTGATGATTTGATCTTTTGTCTTCAATTATTGAGTTTCTGCGTTGTAACATCAGAACTTCTGATTTTCTATTCTTGTTGTACCGAGACTTCATGTATATAATAATTCTTTGTAATTCTTTGAGGTTTGTCTGATGTACTTTTCTGATTCTGTGCTTGTTGTATGTGAGCATTGATATTTCTTGTTCTCCTGAGTGGTCTTAGTTTTTATTGTTGTTTCTCTTGCTTCTGATCTATGGTCTTTGGTTTGCTTGACATGTTCTAAATCAGAACATCTGATGAATGATGTTTAGTTTCGTCAAACTTCTGGATGTTTTGGATGTAGTTGTTGTACTCTTATCTTGATGAAACTTGTATAAGATTTATAACATAATATCTGCACACTAAATGAAACCATTAGTAATAAAATTTTTACTCACAAAATATATGCTTGTTATCATTAGAACTAGATTTTGAGTATAGATTCTCAATCTTGTTCTAACAGATATAACGTTCATTATCCAAGCAACACCTGCACAAGCTAACTGCTCGTGACTAACCCTCCACAACCAACTGGTGTGACTAACAACCTGAATAATAAACCGTTCAGGGATCTCCACGAGATATAACATTTATTTATTCAAAAACCTCTATGACTAAACTAGTCCTAGACTTGTTGAGACTTCTGACCTAACTGGTCTCTCAAGGAATTGTTACAGAGTCACTTAAAATGATAGTGTTTAGATTTGCTTCTATAAAGCGTTAATCACAATTGTGATATTTCACTAATATTTAGTACAAAATATTTGAACTCACGAATTTGGTTAATCTTCAGTGCATGAGTTCATCGTGTTGTGTTGGTGTTCTTTTTGTATGTATAAATTGTTTGATGCCCACACCACACACTCTCGAAGGAGTGACTTTGAGTATATATATATATCTTCAAACTTTTTGCCTATTTAATCTTGGTTATTGGAGAGAGCAATAAATGCTTGCGTGTTGCTTTTCATTTTGTTTTCTCAAATGAGCTGCATGTGGATAGCTTCTTCAATCAACCTTGGGAGTTGCACTTTTTAAGTGTTGCAGTCGCCTTGCTAATGATTATGTTTGTAAAGATATCTTTGCATATCTTCATTTCATAATTTCTTTCAGACTTGTATGTTTGATTTATTTCTTAACTTTTGTATGAACTTGACTTCTGTTTTGACTTAGTTTGTGTGACTTCCTGCTTGAGCACAATTTGCTTTTCTTCACAACTTACTTTTCTTATATAACTTATGTTAGACTGTTTAACCATATATTTCAATAATAGTTTGTAGCTTCTATCAATCTTTGTAAGCACTGACTTCTATTCAGAATTTGTCTTCAGCGGTTGGTGTAGTCATACGTTGCTTCATATATTGTAGCTACTGATACTTCATCGTGACTTTTGCTTTACTTGCTTTGCTTATCTTTTGCATTAAGTCCAAGTTTTAATGGTGATTGGTTGGAATTTCTTCTAAAATAAGATATATAAGAATCAAAGTATCATTTTTACTTAAGAAAAATTTATCTTATGATTAACATCACTTATACGAAATTTATCATATTGTTATCTTCAAAACTTTAATGTATGATTAGAACCAAACTTTGTTCTAACAATCTCCCCCTTTTTGATGATGACAAAACATTTATGTTCTGTTTAGAAATTTTGTATTTACGAGAAATAATTTCCCCCTGAAATAAATACTTGACGAGAAATGTAAATGATAACTTCCCTGAGTGTAATTTTCTCTTTGGCGTTTTATTTAGAAGATCTGAATAGTTCAGATATTTGTTCAGAGCACTAATATTCAAAAGATATTTTTTGGATTTTCTTCAAGATATTGCCCTTGTAGTTTTAGAAGATCTTTCAGACTTTCTTCTTCAGATATTGTTCTTTGTAGTTAATAGTTGTATTCTTTCATAGTAATGAATTTTACATGCATGCTTTCAGAAAGAAACACTTTTGTAATTTTTGTACTTGTTAGCAATGTTCAAATCATTTAGAATAGTATTTTCCTTTACATGTTTAATGACCAGAATAATAATCATGTCGAATATCAATTCTCCTTCTTTTGAGATATATATTTTTTGATGAGTATTTCAAAATTTCTAATACTTACTCAATACTTAATTAATTCTCCCCCTTTTGTCATAATAAAAAAGATGTAAAACTGAATAAAATAATCAATAAAGCACACAAAGATGATCATATAACAATAAACAAAATATCCAAAATATCAAATTTGAAATCCTGGTAAGACAAACTTGGAGGATAGAAAAACACTTAAAAACGGGGGGATTGAATAAGTGTATCTCAAAAACTTAGAAGATAAAAACAATCAACACAATGATTTTTATCCTGGTTCGTTGTTAACTAAACTACTCCAGTCCACCCCCTTAGAGTGATTTACCTCAACTGAGGATTTAATCCACTAATCCAATTGATTACAATGGTTTTCCACTTAGATAACCTCTAAGTCTCCTAGAGTCTACAGATCACAACTTGATCACTCTAGGAATCCTTTTATAATCAATGTAAAATAAAGTTTACAAGAGTTCGAATGCTTCTAATAAATTTGTAATCACAACTGTGATATTTCTCTTAAGTTTTAAACTTAACACTCTCTAAATATTAAAAAAGTTTGTGAGGTTGAAGATGAAGTTCGTAAGCTTTTGAATTTGACAGTGTTTTTGTATATTTGCGCAAGTGTTGTATTCAGCTTCTGGACAGAACTTTTATTTATAGGCGCTGAGAGAAAATGATAGTTGGGATGCATTTAATGCTTTGTGTGAATAGTACAACGCTGCATTTAATGTTTCACACTTTTGTCAACTACCTCGAGCCTTGCTTTTGCTGCTTTTACTTACTTTGCCTTTTGTATCTTCTAACGTTCCTTTTGTCAGTCAGAGATTAGACGTTTTAGCCTTTCATCTTGAACTTTCTCTGGACTCAGATTTGTAGATAACATCGTTTGAATATCAGAGCCATCAGCCTTGGTGCAGAGCATCTTCTGTCTTCTGACTTTGAAGAGCTTGAGCGTGATACCATCAGAACTTCAGAGCTTGTTCTTCTGGCTTCCATTCTTCTGATACTTTCCAGTTCATGTTCTGATTCTGCTTGATTATCTTCTGATGTCTTGCCAGAGCATGTTCTGATGAAGCCATCCAGAATTTTCTGAGTCAGTTGCTTCTGAGCGTTGCTTTGTGCATACTCTTTATATATTTCCCGAAATGGAAAATGCAAAGGATTAGAGTACCACATTATTTTATACAAAATTCATACATAATGTTATCATCAAAACGCAGAATATTGATCAGGATATTTCTTGTTCTAACAATCTCCCCCTTTTTGATGATGACAAAAACATATATAATTGATATGAATTAGTATCCAGAATATTAGATAAACAAAGACAATAACAGAGGTATAGCATAAGCTTATAATCAGAGTGTGTGAATATGTCTCCCCCTGAGATTAACAATCTCCCCCTGAAATTAATACTAGAAGAATTTATAAATAAAAGACTTCCCTGAGTATTTTTCCATTTCAGTTGATACATTCACTTTGAATAGAACTTCAGAACATTCAGAGCTTCTCTTTAGAGCTTCCATTTGGACAGCTTCAGAGCTTTGAATTTCTCTTTGTGATCACTTGTATCAGAACTCTTATGTCTTCAGTCTTCTATGTTTTTGATCCATCAAAACTTTGAAACTTCATGCATTAGAGCTTATGGGTTTGATCACAGCATTTCTTGCTACTGGACTTAAAGCTTCAGAGCACTCAACTTACTTCAAATCTTTTAGAGCTTTAGAATTACTTTTCCCCATGTATTTGCTTCTCATGTTGAGCTTCTCCAGAATATCACATTCCTGCCAAAACTATCAAAGACATAAAACTTGCAATATATTTGTTAGGAATGTTGAGACTTAAGCCCAGCAACTGATATAATAAATCAATTCAATTATCACATTTCTCCCCTTTTTTGTCATAACATCAAAAAGCATAAAAGATTCAGATGAAAAGACACACAGAGTGAAGAAAGAAAAATATAATATTTCACTGATTAGAATCAGAAGATAATACAGAAGCAGATGCAAGAAAAAGATGCAGAAAAATAAAGAAAACAAACTAAGACACAAGACAGACTACGATTGGCTAAACTTAGAAGCTAAGACGGCCAGAAGGTTCTTAATCTCAGAAGTGTCCGCAACTTTCTTCTGAGTAGCTTCTTCTTGAGTCTTCATAAAGGATCGGAACTCAGCATTTGTGTCATCTTACTTATCCAGACGACTAGCCAGGGTTGCTTGATTCAGTGGGAGCTTCTTCATAGTATGCACCAGAACAGAAATAGAAGAACCAAGAGAAGCAACATCAAATTTGTTATCCAGAATAGGATGATCTGCATCAGCTTCAACCATGAGAACATCTTCATGATTTTCCTTAATAGGAATATCTTTAGCAGGATGCTCTAGGCCTTGAAGAATTTCAGCCAGATTCTCTAGAGCAGTAGTAGATGTCTCAGGTTCTGGAGGATATTCCACTACTGGGTATACCATTTCAGGAGCCTTTTCAGAAGGGTTCTCCCTAAACCAGTTGAACAAAGCCTGAAAATCTCCAGTCAGAACTTTATATGGATGTGGCTTCCATACAACAATTGCCAGAGGGTTTTCTTCTTCAAGTTCATCAACAAACTGCTTCTCTTCTAGAGGCTTCTAGTTGGTGATGCGGTGATAGTACTTGCCATCATCATACTCCAGAAAGAATCCAGAAGGACCAGGAGCAGTAGTTAAGCACTCTTTCTGAAGATCCAGAAAGTCAGCTTGAATCTCCCTTCTAAAAGCTCTCTAGAGCTTCCCAACAGCTACATGATCCAGCTTGGAATCATGAGCAACCTTTAGAACATCTAAATCTGTCTTGACCTTTTTAGATAAAAACTCAAAACTTGCATCAACAGAAAGTTTTGGAGGTTTAGTTCTGGGAGGTGAGATGGGAGTTTGAAGATTGAGAGAAGAGATTGGCTTATCTGGGTGAGAGAAGGCATATGGTTGAGAAATTTTGTCAAGAACAAACAAAGTTTCCGAAGAGGGTGGTTGAGAGGATTCAGCTTCATTGTCTGAGTCTAAGACTAAGACAACAGGGTGAGAAGTTGGTTTGGGTTTACAGGTATATTTGTTCATGAGATTGGTGAATGAATCAGAGCGAGAGGATTCAGAAGAGGTGAAATTGCAGAACACATCAGTGTCTACAAGAGTATAGTTGGAGTGTGGAGGAGGTTGAGAAGTGGATATAGTGGCGTGAGGAGGAATGATGGTGTTTAGGGGTGTGGCTTCAAAGATTAGTTCAGAAACTGGGGGTTCAGAAACAAGAATAGGCGAATTGCCTTTAGACATGGGTGAAGGAGGAGGGGTAAGATCTTTGGTGGTTGGAGGTGGTTTAGAAGGGGCTTTTTTTGGTGGAATTTCCGGGGTAGCTTCTGTTGATACAAAATTTGAATTTAAAATAGGAGCAGAACAAAGTTCAAAAATTATAATACCTGAAGTTCGATTCTTCTTCCGAAGCCTAGTAGGTCCTTCTCCAACTGTCTTCCTTTTCTTCTCCTTCTGTATCTCTACCTTCTTCTTTCCTTTTAAGTCTTCCTTGTTCTTTTCTTTTTCCACTTCTTTCTTCTGTAACTTCTTTTATTCTTCTTTCTTTTTCTTATCTTTCTTCTCCTCCTTCTTCTTTTCTACTTCTCTTTCTTCCTTTTGTCTCTTCTTCTGTTTTTCTTCTTTCTTATCTTCCTTCTTCTCTTCACTGATTGTTGGAAGATCTAACTTTTGTTTTGTTCTCCTTTCTTGATCTTGCACTACTTCTGGAACTTGATCAGCAGTAGTGGCAACTTTCTGCTTGCTTATCCAAATGGGATCACACTCAGAACCAGCTTCCTTGTGCATAGCAATATAGTTGACAATAAATTCCAGAGGTTCATTTATGAAGAACAACTCAAAGTCAGTCAGAACAGGACCTCTTCTGGACCTAACTTCAGTGTTCACTTTAGGAGTAGTACCAATAGACTGAATTATACCCATTTTCTTCAGAGTATGAGGATTCATGGTACTTCCAATAATGGTGTAAGGATATTTAACAATTCCAACATTCTTCAGATCTTCAACTATTTTTGTTTGAACCTGAAGATCTGTGATTATTCTCCCAAAAGGAATAATGTTTCTTTTGCTGTTTGGATACTTCAGTCTGTTTTCTTCTCTAGAATCATTCAAAGCGTGACACATGTGATTGAAAATGATGTAGGGAAGATCCACTTTTACTTGTTTACCAATACAATACATAATGTATTGTTGGTCCTTGTTAACATAGTTTGAAGAAACTGTAGATTTTTTGTGGTAGATGCAACCCAGAAGAATCTTAGCCAATATCTCGTAAGTTTTTAGATCCTTAACTTCCTTATACTTCTTTCCATTCTGAAAGATTTCTGCATATACAGCATCCCAATCAGTTCTTCCAGGAGTTGCTTCAGTAACACCTTCAGCGTTTTCCAATCCAAACAGCTTCTTTAGAAGGTTTTCTATGATGGAGAAAAGTTCACCATGAACTATAGAGAGAATGGATTTAGGCATTACAGTTGCATGAACCCGGAATTCCTTCACTAAGTCTGGGTAGACTGGTCCACACAAACCATAGAAGAAATCTCCCCATCCTTGAAAAACCATGTTCTCTGTAAGATGAATATCATGCTTTTCCAGATTATCAAAATCCACCATCAATTCGCATATAACTTCTAACTGTTCCAACGGAATCAAACAGGTTTTCTGAGGAACAAGTTGTTGCTCTTGAACTTGTTCTTGTTGATGCTGTTGCTGAGAAGACGAACCAACATTTTGCTTTGAAGTAGCCATTGATGCACTTCTGAGATTTCTTGGTTTCTTTTTAGGGTTGGATAAGAGAGAAAACAAGAGACAGAAACGCATAAAACTAGAGAATGATGAATGTGTGAAAAGAGGGAAAATGAATGAGGAATGAGTTTAAATAGCCACGGACGCGAAACTAAATGCAATTAAATTCTGAGAATGAACAGTTACAGAATGCAGAGAATCAAATGCAGTTAATGTTGAATGACGTTAGGAGAGATAATGTGAGATTTGAAATTATTTGCACAGTTACCTAGGGCGGCGTCTCATCACTTCACATATGCTTGTCCCTTCAGAATGAACACGTGTTCATCATCTGGAATAGCTGGTGACAGCTGTTTTGCTTGAAAAGAAATTCTGAATCAACTTAGACATATGAAACGTTAGAAATAACAAAATCAGAATATCTAAATGATAAACAAGTCCAGAACATGTGATAAGAAAAATAAATAAGCATTTCAAATATAATCCATATATCAGATCTTCTCATCCTTTCATTCTGGGCATAAATCCATATTGATATTCTTCAGAATAAACTTAAACCTATCTTCAGCAAGGGGTTTTATGAAGATATCAGCCCACTGATGTTCTGTAACCACAAAGTTTAAAGAAAGAACACCCTTCTGAACATAGTCCCTAATGAAGTGATGTTTAATCTCAATATGTTTTGCTTTAGAATGTAAGATGGGATTCTTAGATAAACGAATAGCAGAAGTATTATCACAGAATATAGGAATGTTACTCTCATATATCTGATAATCTTCTAGCTGACTCTTCATCCAGAGTATCTGTGTACTACATCCAATAGCAGTAACATATTCTTCTTCTATAGCAGAGAGGGCAATTGTGGCTTGTTTCTTGCTGTACCAAGAGATCAGATGACTTCCCAGAAACTGACAGCTTCCAGAAGTACTTTTCCTTTCAACTCTATCTCTAGCGTAATCAGCATCACAATATCCTACTAAGTTGTATTCTTCAAATCTTCTGTAGACTAAACCAACATTAGTAGTACCTTTCAGATACTTAGAATTCTCTTAACAGGTATTAAGTGAGATTCTCTAGGATCTGATTGGAATCTAGCACACAGGCATACACTGAATAAAATATCAGGCCTAGAAGCAGTAAGATATAGAAGAGATCCAATCATACCTCTGTAGAGCTTCTGATCTACCTTCTTACTTACCCCATCCTTACCTAATGCACACGTTGGGTGCATTGGAGTCTTTGTTTCTTTGCTTTCTTAAAGATTAAACTTTTTCAGAAGTTCTTTCACATACTTGGTCTGATGAACATAAGTTCCTTCAGAAGTTTGATTGATCTGGATCCCAAGGAAATACTTGAGTTCTCCTATCATGCTCATTTCAAACTCTGCCTGCATAGACTTAGCAAACTCCTTTCCAAGTGTAGCATTAGATGTTCCAAAAATAATATCATCAACATATATTTGACAAATTAAAATATCCTTTTTAAAGGTTTTACAGAAGAGAGTTATATCCAATTGTCCTCTAGCGAAACCATTATCCAGAAGGAAAGAACTTAATCTTTCATACCAAGCTCTAGGAGCTTGCTTCAGGCCATATAATGATTTCTTTAATTTAGAAACATGTTCTGGAGACTTAGAGTCTTCAAAACCAGGAGGTTGGTGGACATATACTTCTTCATCTATATAACCATTTAACAAGGCACTCTTAACATCCATCTGATATAGAGTGATGTTATGCTGAGCAGAAAATGAAATTAATAAGCGAATAGATTCTAACCTGGCCACTGCTGCAAAGGTTTCTGTATAGTCAATGCCTTCTTGTTGACTATAGCCCTGAGCAACCAGTCTGGCTTTGTTTCTTACAACTTCTCCTTTCTCACTAAGCTTATTTCTGAAGACCCACTTAGTTCCAATGATGTTAAATCCTTTTGGTCTTGGAACCAGATCCCAAACATCATACCTTGTAAACTGATTAACCTCTTCTTGCATGGGAATTATCCAGTCAGGAACTTCCAGAGCTTGATCAACAGAAGTTGGCTCAATCAAAGATACTAGACCAAATTGACATTCTGCATTGTTCTTAAGGAATGCTCTTGTTCTGATAGGATCATCTTTCTTTCCAATGATAACATCTTCTGGATGAGCAGAGTTGAGTATAGAAGATCTTCTGGGTATTGGCTCTTCAGATATTCTGAGAGTCTCTAAAGAGGCAGCAACTTGATCTTCTGAAACTTTGCTTCTGGGTTCTTCATGATCTGAGTTGGAGATTTCTATATCTGCAAAATTCTCAAACTGCTTTGACTTTTCAAGACCAAGCTTATCATCAAATCTGATATTGATTGATTCTTCGACTACAAGAGTTTCAGTACTGTATACTCTATAGCCTTTAGAATTAAACTTATGCAGATGATCTTTAGTATTCAGAATATAGCATACACATCCAAATGGATGGAAATAAGAAATGTTGGGCTTTCTGTTCTTCCACAATTCATAAGGAGTCTTATTTAAAATAGGTCTTATAGAGATTCTATTCTGAATATAACACGCTGTGTTAATTTCTTCTGCCCAGAAATGCTTAGCCATATTGGTTTCATTGATCATGGTTTGGGCCATTTCTTGTAGAGTCCTATTCTTTCATTCTACAACTCCATTTTGTTGTGGAGTTCTATGACAAAAGAAATCATGGGCAATACCATTTTCTTTGAAATAAATTTCAAAGAATCTGTTCTCAAATTCACCACCATGATCACTTCAGACCTTTATGATTTTGCATTCCTTCTCAAATTGAGTTTGAGTGCAGGAGTCAAAGAACACAGTATGAGACTCATCATTGTGTTTCAAGAACTTTACCCACGTCCATTTGATATAGTCGTCTGTGATGACTAGTCCATATTTATTCCCTCTTATTGATGCTGTTTTGATTGGGCCAAAAAGATCAATGTGCAGAAGTTCTAGCGGCCTAGAGGAAGAGACAACATTTTTAGACTTGAATGCAGGTTTTGAAAACTTCCGTTTCTGACATGATTCACAAAGAGCATCTGATTTATATTTCAGATTAGAGAGTCCTCTGACCAGATTAAGTTTGTTAATTTGAGAAATATTTCTCAAACTAGCATGACCTAATCTTCTGTGCCAGACCCACTTCTCTTTACTAACAGACATAAGGCAAGTAACCTTTTAATTCTTAGGATCTAGAAGATCAATCTTGTAAATGTTGTTCTTTCTCTTGCTTGTAAATAGGATAGAGCCATCCTTCTGACTAATAGCTTTGCAGGACTTTTGATTGAAGATAATGTCATAACCATTGTCACTTAATTGACTTATGGACAATAAGTTATGAGCTAATCCATCTACTAAAAGTACATTAGTTATAGAGGAAGAGTTACCAATGCATATGGTTCCAGAACCAATGATCTTGCGTTTTTGGTTCCCTCCAAACTTGACTTCTCCAGCAGATTTAAGCTCCAGGTCTTGGAACATAAATCTTTTTCCCGTCATGTGTCGTGAGCACCCAGAGTCCAGGTACCATGACATGTTTTCCTTTGTCTTTTGAGCCTTGAAGGAGATCTGCAACAGGGATAATATTTTCCTTAGGTACCCACATTCTTTTGGGTCCTTTTGGGTTAGTTCTCCTCAAGTTCTGATTGAGCTGAGGTTTAGCAAAAGATTTATCATAAGATTTTCTGGTGTGTGCAACATATTTCTTGGTGTGTGTTATGTGGAAACTCTTAGAGTTAGATGTGTGCTTTATATCATGAGAATGGCCAAACTTGAACTGATCATACAGAGGTTTGTATGTTATAATCATCTCATCAACAGGTTCAAGTTTATATGGGGTTTCACTATCATAGCCTATGCCAATTCTCTTGTTTCCACTTACACCATATATCATAGAGGCTAGCTGACTTCTCCCAATACCTCTAGATAGAAACTTCTTGAAACTCAAGTCATATTCCTTAAGAATATTGTTCACACTTGGAATAGAATTTTCTGAACTTGAAGATGATTCAACATCTTTAGATTATTTTAAAACTTTTTCCTTCTGTTCAGAATTTTCTACTTCAAGTCTCTTAGTTTCAGATGCAAAGAGCTTTCTCAGCTTTTTGTATTTCATATTAAGTTTAGCCTTGATTTCCAGAAGTTCAGTTAAGCTGGAAACTAATTCATCTCTAGAAAGTTTAGGAAATACCTCTTCAGAATCTGAGTCTAATGTAGATTTTGATTCTTCACCAACAGTGGCCATCAGTGTTATGTTTGCCTGCTCATCTTCAGAGTCTGAATCTTGATCAGAAGAATCTCAGTCATCCAAAGTAGCCATTAAGCCCTTCTTTTTTTCAAATCTTTTCTTGGCCTTTTCCCTCTGAAGCTTTGGACACTCATTCTTGTAATGTCCAGGCTCTTTACATTCATAGCATGTCACCTTCTTCTTGTCAGATCTTGTGTCCAGAAGATTCTCCCTTCTCAGGTCTTTGGAAGTTCTTGAACTTTCTCTGCTTGCTTTTCCAGAGTTGATTTACTCTTCTGGATATCAGAGATAGTTCATCTTCTTGTTCTGATCCTGACTCTTCAGAATCTTCTTCTTCATCCTGAAAAGCGCTAGTGCATTTTTTTATGATTAGATTTTAATGCAATGGACTTACCTTTCTTCTGAGGTTCATTTGCATCCAGCTCAATTTCATGACTCCTCAGGGCACTGATCAGCTCTTCAATAGACATTTCATTCAGATTCTTAGCAATCTTGAATGCAGTCACCATGGGTCCCCATCTTCTGGGTAAGCTTCTGATGATCTTCTTTACATGATCAGCTTTGGTGTAGCCTTTATCAAGAACTCTCAATCCAGCAGTCAGAGTCTGGAACCTTGAAAACATTGCTTCAATGTTCTCATCTTCCTCCATCTTGAATGCTTCATATTTCTGGATTAGAGCTAAGGCCTTGGTCTCCTTTACTTGAGCATTACCCTCACGAGTCATCTTTAGAGATTCAAAGATGTCATGAGTTGTTTCTCTGTTTGTTATCTTCTCATACTCAGCATGAGAGATATCATTTAGCAATATGGTCCTTGACTTGTGTTGATTCTTGAAGTCTTTCTTTTGAGCATCACTCATGGCTTGTCTAGAAATCTTGATATCTTGAGCATTTACAGGATGTGTGTAACCATCCAACACTAGATCCCACAAGTCACCTTCTTGATAAAGAAAGTAACTTTCGAGTCTATCTTTCCAATACTCAAAGTTTTCATCATCAAAAACTGGTGGTCTATTATAGCTATTGAAACTATTGCTTCCATTACCATTGTTGTTTTGTTCAGGAGTAGGAGTAGATGAACTTGTTTCAACCATTTTGACTTTTTGTTTTTCTCCCTGAATCTTTTGTCTAACACAGTTAAGTGCTTGCACCTAGAATCGGTGCTCTGATACCAATTGAAGGATAGAAATAAACTTAGAAAGGGGGGTTTGAATAAGTGTATCTCAAAAACTTAAAATATAAAAACAATCAACACAATGATTTTTATCCTGGTTCGTTGTTAACCAAACTACTCCAGTCCACCCCCTTAGAGTGATTTACCTCAACTGAGGATTTAATCCACTAATCCAACTGATTACAATGGTTTTCCACTTAGATAACCTCTAAGTCTTCTAGAGTCTACATATCACAACTTGATCACTCTAGGAATCCTTTTACAATCAATGTAAAATAAATTTTACAAGAGTTTGAATGCTTCTAATAAAGCTGTAATCACAACTATGATATTTATCTTAAGTTCTAATCTTAACACTCACTAAATATTACAAAAATTTGTGAGGTTGAAGATGAAGTTCGTATGCTTTTGAATTTGACAACATTTCTATATATTTGCGCAAGTGTTGTATTCAGCTTCTGGACAGAACTTCTATTTGTAGGCACTGAGAGGAAATGACCGTTGGGATACATTTATTGCTTTACGTGAATAGTACAACGCTGCATATTATGTTTCATACTTTTGTCAACTACCTCAGGCCTTGCTTTTGCTGCTTTTACTGACTTTGCCTATTGTAGCTTCTAACGTTCCTTTTATCAGTCAGAGATTAGACGTCTAAGCCTTTCATCTCGAACTTTCTTCTGGACTCAGATTTGTAGATAACATCGTTTGAATATCAGAGCCATCAGCTTTGGTGCAGAGCATCTTTTGTCTTCTGACTTTGAAGAGCTTGAGTGTGATACCATCATAACTTCAGAGCTTGTTCTTCTGACTTCCATTCTTCTGATGCTTTCCAGTTCATGTTCTGATCTTGCATGACCATCTTCTGATGTCTTGCCAGAGCATGTTCTGATGAAACCATCCATAATTTTCTGAGTCAGTTGCTTCTGAGCGCTGATTTGTGCATACCCTTTATAGATTTCCTGAAATGAAAAATGCAAAGGATTAGAGTACCACATTATCTTATACAAAATTCATACATAATGTTATCATCAAAACATAGAATATTGATCAGAACATTTCTAGTTCTAACAAGACTCTGGATGTCACTTACGATGTCAAGACATCTGATATGTTATTAACTTAGCAAAGGCAGAACATAAAGATCCCCAATTTTAAATTACTCCTAAGAAGGAGTCCATGAGTACTAGGATCATATATGTTCAGTCAACATAACCAGATTGTAAACTTTAGTGGTTCTGTAAAGGAACAAAATCAAACCTGAACCCGATGTTATACACGATGTCATAACATCCATGACTGAACAAACAATACATTGCAGAAGATAAATAACACATTTAATTGTTAACCCAGTTCGGTTTAAACTACCTACTCTGGGGGCTACCAAGCCAAGAATAAGATTTCACTATTAGTAGTACTATTTTATGTAAACAACCTCTAGTTTACAGATAAACAACCTTTGGTTTACCTAGTCACTAACTAATGCAACCTTTATCTCAAATATCCATCCAAGACAAGAGAACCTCTGCTCACTCCCTATTGATACCTAATTGTTACAACCCTGCAACAACTATTTACACAATTAACAATGAACAATAACCTGATAATGCTTCACAGCTTCAATCAAGAACACAATACTCAACTCTTACCTATAGGTTTCAAGTGAGAACAATCACTTCTCTTACCTACAGGTTTCGAGAGGGTGTTGCACCCTAAAATATGCCCACCTAATTATATTTATAATTGGCTTATGTTTTCATATTCATCTGCATCATACCATTAGGTCATTGCACCATCATATATTCAGTTAGTCAATAACATTGACATGGGATCAAGGATCTTGAAAAATAGGATTTATTTATTGGTTCGAAGGTTTTTCTTCATTAAAGATTGATTCAATTATTCCCCTCGTCACGCGAGAATCGTGGGGTTAAGTTTATGATTTATATTTGTCATGAATTTCTTCCCCCTCAACTATAAGGTTATTCTAGATTTTCGCCTAACCTTTTAATTCACAAAAGTCAAGGTCATTGAGTGCTCTTGCGAGAATTCAGGATTGTGCATTTGAGCTCAAGATATTCTTTGTGGCTTTGTATCTAGAATTATCCCATGGAGTATTGAGATTTAATGGAAGCCGTCTTTCATCAAAAAGCTTTTTTTAAGGAGATATGGTTGTGGTTTTCACACTAGGTGCATCATTTGAATTCTGATCAAAAATTGGAGTACACTATGATGCAAGGCATTTTACTTAATCAGCTGGTTTGCTTATGATACATAGAGATTTCATAAGGGCTCATTGTCATTCAAGAGGAAGCAAACTAAAGCGTTCTATGCAAATGACTATTACAAGTTTTCAACAGGGATTTACAATGCAATAAGCTGTTACAAAAAGTATCCATTACATAAAAGATAAATAAATTAAAGTACTGCTGCCTAAGAACAGTAAAGAATCGAGGATCTTCATTAAATGATGAATCTCTCATGTGTTCCCTTTAAATTCATGTTGTCCATGCACTCATAACATCAAATAAGTCAACAACCATACACATTTCAATTGGTGCACAGACTCACAATTAAAAACAAATGGTAGAATAACCTTCGACATCATAATTCAGCATACCTACACATCCAGTATCAGAAGCCAATCTCAGAAAAATCAAAAGAAAAACACTTGCTGCCTCTTACACAATAAGTCCCTGTTTTCATTCTAACCTATAGTTACTAACATAAGTAACTAACCATTCAGTTACAAACAGAAAAGAAAGAAACTAACTTTTATAACGTCTCACCAGCCTATAACCGACACGAACCGAATGTAACAGAACCATACCTAACTTTCATAACCACCTAAAACCAATATATAACCAAACTTTAACTGTCAAAAATAGATTTGTAACAGAATCCCTAACTATTACTAACAGTCTCTAACCAACCCTAACTAACTTCCGAAATCAGTTACAATCCCTAACAAATCCTATAACAAAATTTAACTGAGTTTCAACAGAAATCAGAGATTGAACTAACTTGAGAAGATCTATATAACAGGCTTCTCCACCATCATTCAAGCTCCTCCACCATTTCTCTTCATTCTTCCAAAACGACCATTTTCTCACTCTCCACCATTCTTCATCCATCTCCACACTTCTGTTCTCCCTTCAACATTCTCCATCATTTTGACCTTCATTATCCACTCTCCATTCATTCTTCAATCTCCTATCCAATTTCTAGAAAAACTTCAACGGAACCTTCTCAATGCATCTTCAAGATATCTCCAATCACTCTTCATCTCTTTCTCTTCACAAGACCTGTAAAAAGCTTCTCCTCCTTCTGAATCTTCATCACTCTTCATCAACACCATACATCTGCAGCAGGTTGTATCATCAATATCACCATCGATCATCACCAACCTTGCTCTTCTTCAATCTGCATCAAACAATAGCTCAAAATATCAAGAACAACTCAACAACCACATCACAACAACATCACATTCATCATTAGTTTCCAATAAGCTTCAGTCTGTAAGAAACTTCAACATCATCTTTGCGATGAAATCTCGGTGAAACAACAACAAAAAAAGCGCGAGGACTAGAAGAAGAAAAGAGGTGCACAAGCGGATTGAATATTGAAAAGATCGAATCACTTACTTCGGAACGAATTACAATCGAAGATCGAGATTGACGAGGAGAAGAGATTGAGACTTAATTTGATTCAGAGAGAGAAGAGAGCTCCATTTTTGGTCACCGTGGCGAGGGAGCTCCAATTGGAGATGATGACTCGTGTTTTGATTCCGAGCGCCGCCGCAGGTCGTGAGAGAAAGAGAGAACGGAAACCGCGAGTAGGTTGAGGAACTAACGAAGAAGAGACGCAGAGGGCGAGGTTCCGGTCCTAGAGTGATCCTTATCCGGCGTCGTAATGTTGTCTGAGATGAGAAGTCGTCGCGTTCAAAAGAATAAGAGGAGAGTAAGGTCTGAAGAGGTTCTCCGAAGATGAAGCTTGGGCCACGCCGTTCATCCGAGTTGAGAAAGGGTTGAGTTATGGTATTCACGGCGAGGTGAATCGGGGAATCTCGCCTCTGGCCGCCGCTGTGTATTCTTCGTGAAAGATGAAGAAGATCTGTTTGAAAGCTCAGAGGTCACATTTTTCAAACCCTAAAATCCTCTTTCAATTTCTATTGCCTGATTATTATTTTTTTTTAATATAAGGTCTAATGTTAACATATTGTTGAATCACATAAAGTCTGGTATTAATAATGCCAATTAATGTATTAAGTTTGATTTTATTTGAATTAATACAAATATTAATGGAAATAATGGCATGATTAGTGAATATCAATTGAGTTAATACGTTTCTTTGAGAATTATTGGATCAATTGATAAAATCTGATTTGGATTTGAGTCCTTGGGCCTTCAATTTGCGTTTCATCCCCATTTGAGCCCATGTCCCATTCAGTTTTACTACAAAATTCTGAAACAAAAACAACACCCTGGGCCCAGCGCCTCTGCTTATCACACAACTGTTTTCACTGTTCACCCCCTGCTTAGTTTTGTTTTCATTTAATATTTTTAGGTTCTACTTAGATTTTTTAATGTTTCTTTTAGTAGATAAAATACTAATTTTCTACCATCATTTTAGACCTTTAATACGTAATTTTAGACATAGAAAATAATCACAAAAATTTTAGTTTAGACTTTTATTTCAATTCTTTTGCTTGACTAAAATTCTTGTTTTTGTCATATAAAAACCATAGAAAATAAATAACATCTTTTAATTCATTTTAGAACTATATTTTGAATCATTTGTTTTCATGTTTGGTGTTATATTTTCAAGTCATTCTTTTAGTCATTTTTGTACTAATTTTGTATCATGCTTGTTTGTGATTAATCTTGTAATTTCACTTGTACATTCCCTTAGATTTTAGGACCTATAATTCAAAACTTTTAGGTTAGTCTTCCCTTAAATCCTATAATTTTAGGTAGATTTTAGCTTGACAATTTAGGACTTAGAGTCATCTTTTAGTTCATATCAGATTAGGTTTCTTTCCTTTTTTTTCAACTTTAAAACATTAAAAAAGGACGACGCGAATCATGCTAATATTCTTTTTTCATAGTGGGAAAGAAATGATTGGGGCGTAGGCCCCGATGTATGTTCTTTTCTACTTAGTGGGAGAAATGATTAAGGTGTAGGCCTCGATGTACGTTCTCACCCGCTATTTAGAGAAATGATTGAGGCGTAGGCTTTGGTGTATTCAAGTCACAAATTAATTCAAGTCAAAAATTAATTCCCCTTAAAAGACACGCTACCAAAACACTTCAAAATATCTAATAAAGGCTCAGACCTAAACAAAGTAAGGAAGTGATGCGAAGCCTTGTAGTGGGTTTTTGTCCATCATGGAATTACACCTAAAAAATACAAACCAATCTTCTCTCTTCTCTCTCTTGCCATCAGGGCATTCTTTCCCTTTAATCAGACATGTTGCTTCCTTTCGATCGCAAACTGGTAACGCGTAAGACTCCATTCAACGAGCTGTTATCCTGACGCTAGATTGTGAATGTAACTCTGTCCACTAAAAAACACAAAAACAAACAAAAACTAAAGAGCCGAACTACGGCGCTCTGATTCCTGAAAAGGATACGTAGGCATTAAGTCGCGGGGCCTAAGCGAGCACAACTATTTATAAACCTTATTTCCTCCGTGTTTCTTCCTCTTTCATTTGCATGCACTCCCTTAGCATTAAGCTTTAGATTTATACACCCTTAGAATAGAACAAACATAAGTGGATCCCGTGGAGTACCACAGACATGAGGGGTGCTAATACCTTCCCCTTGCGTAACCGACTTCTTACTCGATCTTTGGTTTCAAGACCTTTTCTTATCATTTCTTTATTCTAGGTTTTCTGATATTCCTTTCCCTCAATGGGATAAATATATTAGTGGTGTCTCTGTTCTCATTTCGCGAGCGTGCGACAGAAGGACAAGGAAGCCATCCCACAGTCTGGGTGGTCTACCTATAGAAACCCTAAAGACTACATCTTTTCTAAACAAGGATTTCTATATTTTATTCGATATAAAACTAGGTTACAAAGGTTTCTATTTATAACCTATTCTCAATTGGACATGGTCTTACAAATCGCAGCATTCCTTGCTGTTACAAATCAGCAGATATCTTCTGCTACAATCAAGGTCTTTTAATCATAAGTTTCCTAATTTATCTCCTAAATTAGAAACTGCTGAATCGTCAACCTTCTGATCTGATTCTTCAATATTCTGACTTGATTCTTTTGACCTTTAAATTTGTGCCATAATGGATTACAAAATATTCCACGAATATTCTGTATCTGTTGAATATCAGACTGAATCTTCATTCCAGCTCTGCAGGCGCGATGTCATGAGTTGATGTCATGACATTCCATATAACATGTTACTTGCACCTGTTTTGATCTTTTATAAATGAAATACTTATACATTGTATTACATTTTGCTGCTATTATGTTTTAGCCAAACATAGATGCCAATCAGCCAATAATAGCACCAACAATATTCAAAGAAATTCACAAGGCAAACAAAATTTTAAAAAGAGTTAGAAGATCATAATCAGAGGATCTAAAACACGGCGTGAACTAAGGAGTTTTAGGGATCAGAGAGAGCAGAAGGTTTTTGATTTCATTTATGGATTCTTCTTGTCTCTTCATCCAGATTTTGAATTCCTTGTTGGCATTGTCCTGCCTGTCTAGGCGTTCCTTCACTGCTGCATTTTCCTTTTTCATCTCATTAAGCATGCTTAGCATTTGAGCAGATGGATCGGAAGTTGAGTCACTATGAACAGTTTCAAGCACATAGGAGACAATGAGAATCTTAGGATATAAACGATCTGTATCTATCAACCAAGTTGGTACTCTTCCTTCATAGATATCTTTATGCACTTCGACCGGAATTTGTTTTGCTATGGCCAAGGTATTTTCTTGATCATCATCGATATCCATGTGTTCAGAATTTGCACCACATGGAGTATTGCTGATCACTAGAGGAGGCTTTAACGCCCAGAGATCCATCTCTAGTGTGATGAAAGCATTCAGATACTCAACATATTTCTCATTAGCATGAGTACGGCATACTTCCTTGTGTTTGAGATATTCAGAGTTGAATCTCTTTCTGAACGCATCCCAAAGGGCTTCTGAGGCCAGTGGACTCTCGTTTGTTGCATAATCAGCTTTTAGTCTTGCAATCCAATCCTGCATCTCTGTTTCAAAATTCCTAAATAACATGTCAACATCTGTTGGGGTAGGTTCAGGATGTTAAGGTTCAGTGGTTTGTACTGGTTCGGGTTCAGTGAATTGTTCAGGTTCTGGTCCAAGAGTTTGCTCTAGTTCAGATTCAAGGGATTTTTCTTGATGAGCTTCAGGCGATTCAGTTGGTTGGGGTTCTGGAGTGAATACTTCTAATGTGATCAGGTGTGAGTCTTCTGTATTGACTAGTGAGTTTTATGGTGATGGTGAGGATGAAATAATGTATACTTCAGATGAAAATGGAATGGAATTGTGTTGTGGGGAGTGAGGTGAGGTAGTTCCAGTTGGGTGTGGTTGCGAGTGTGTGATTGCTTTAGGGATAACAAATGTGTTATGTAATGGAATATCAAGCATAATCATAGCTAGGGGACAAATAATGCCAGGGATGTTCGATGATCCTTGATTCCATTCGTAAGGTTATGGGATTTGGTTTGAAAGCTGTGGTCTGGTCTCAGAGGTTTCTGGACAGGCTTTTTCAACAAGAGTTGGTTGAACTTTTTATAGTGAATGTGTTGTCTCATGCTTTGAAGGAATAAGAGATACTTTCTCTTTTGGTGGGGGATTTTCTTGTTCTTTTGGGGGTGAAAGTTATGATGTATTTTGATTTGTTGGTGTGGAAACAAGGGCAGAATTTTTAGGTTGGGTTTGAGTTTCATCAGATGGTACGGGTGAGGATTCCCTTAGTGTGGAAGTTTGAAGGTCACTTTCAGCTAGGATTTCAGAGGTGGTTAAATTTGTGAGATGGGAAGCTGGAATTGGGGTTTCTTGTTTCCGAGTGATGGTGTTGGTTCCTTGTGATCGAGATGGTTTAATTGGTTCTGATGTAGGTTCAAAATTATTTATGTCTGATAACAGTTGTTCAATGTTTTGACTAGAAGTTTGATTAGGTGAGACTGGTTCAGGTGTTGGAGATGGACAATGTTTTGAAAATTTGTGGTCATAGGTTTCAGTAGATTGAAATTCAAGTGGTTCATATGTTTCAATATTATCAAAATTGATAGCAGAGATGAAAGTAGAAGGATTAATTGAATACTTTTTCTTCTTTCTCTTCTGATCTTTGGAAGTTTTGGTAGAGGTTCCTTCTTCTGCAGCCTTTCTCTTATTAGATTTCTTCTTCTTCTTTTGAACTTCTGTAATAGGGTCGTTTCTTCCTTGAAGCCAAGATGGATCAATTGGTATGCCTGCCTGCTTGTTTAGTTCGATGAAGTTAAAAATGATCTCTGGAGTGTCTTCAGCATTGAACATGGGAAAGTCATCAATCTGAACTCTGCTTTTATTAATGAAGCTTGCTGCATAAGGATTAGGCGTACAAACAATTTCGCTGATGATATTCATCTTCTTCAGATTCTTTTCGCTTAGAGTTTTTCCACACATTGGTTCTAACTCTTCAACCAGGTTTGCCTCTGCTAAATGATATATTAGGCCATTTCCTGCCAAAATATCTGAAATCAACCTTGAAAGAGGAATGCAGATTCTCTGACACTTAACCTTATGATTTTCTCTGGATTCATTTACATGAACCCACAAGTGTCTGAAGAGAATGTTTGATAGATTAATCTTGATATCTTTACCGAGACAGTAAAGTAGGAATTGTTGATCGGTATTGACATAATCTGAGGAGCTTGTTGCTTTTTAATGAAAGATACAGCCCAGGACGATTTTTGCCCAAACATGGTAATACTCCTTCATATTCTTGAATTTTGAAGAAGGTTTCCCATTCTTAAAGATTTCAGTGTAAACTGCTTCCATGTCTGGTCTTCCGTCAGCGACTGCAACTACTTCTTCTCCTTTAAGACCGATTAACTGTCTGATTAGGTTTTCTGTGATAACAATCTATTTACTCATGACAATTGACAGAATTGATTTTGGTGTAGTAACTGCATGAATCCAAAATTCTTTAACAAGATGAGGGAAAACTGGACCTATTAATCGATTAAAGAAATTTCCCTATCCTTGAAACTCAACTGTCGGAAGCAAGTCAAGTCTGTTTTCTTTAATGTTTTCCAAATCAACCATGTATTCAAAGATTACTTCTAATTTATCCACAGGAACAAGCATGGTCCTTTGCGGTTCAACATAACCCTGGGTTTGAAGGCGGTTAGCAGGGTTATTGTGGGATGATGAAGCAGACTCCATTGATGTGCGGTTGAGAGTTTTTGCAAAGAAGAGAAGTAGAAAGCAAATAGCGTATAAGGTTTTGAAAATGCAAGGGAGCGAAAAAGAGACTGAATGTTTTCAAATGCTATTTATAAGCACATGCAATAAGTTGAAAATAAAATAAACAAATAAAATAAAAAGGAATAATTGGAAATTTAGGGAAACATAAAAGATTTTTCATAGACTTTAAAGATATAATCATGGTAAACATTTAATGAAACTGATAATCAAGGGTGAGTACATAACTAATGAAGTGATTGGAACAGTTACCTAGTGTTTCGTCACCATACCTTGCACTTATGCTCTTTACATGTGTTCTCATTTTAGGATTAGTATGATACAACCTTTCATTTTATGAACTTCTGAACCAGGTAGTTCAGATGTATTTCTTTGGAAATTATCTGGTTTCCTTAGGTTCATTTTCTTTTTCAGTGGAATATCTTCTTGATGTACTAAGTTGAGTTTGTCCTTTGCTCCAGAATCTTTAGAGGTTGTAAGAAGAACTTCTATTGTTTATGTTGAATGACTCCTTTGGAGAAGAGAGACAACTCATCTTCTTTCCCTGACTCGAGCATTCTTTTTCAGCCTGCAAAGTGTTAGCTTTACAATAATCAATTTTAAGGATAATGATCTTCCCTTACTTTTGAGATTTATTTTCATCAGGTTTGATGCACTGATGTGTTCTTCAAGGAATGCATTATCACGATTCTTTGATGATATGAATGCAGTCACCATTTGTTTCCAGGGTTTTTTTATAAGAATCATCTTTTACTGTAGTCCCTTTTTGATTTGATTGGATGAGCTGAGTTTGACTATCTGGCTTGTGCTAGCTGTACTAATTTGATTGTGACTGTTTCATCTGGTATATGCTCTTCTTGATGTTTTGATCTTCCTTAGGATTTCATATTGATCCAAAAACATCTTTTGATATGTAGATAATTTCTTCAGAGTTTTGATCATCTTTGTTTTGACAGCTTCTGATTATACTCAGTGTAGGAATAAATCTTTGTTTTCTACCCAGTATGGTTTTTCTTCTTCTATATCTCTCTACATGGTTAAGTGTTTGATTCTGAGACCAATAATGGAGCCACGCTGAAATACCAATTGAAGGTGGAGAAAAACACAAGAAAGGGGGTTATGTTTTCTTTCTTCTTAGTATCTCATTTTCTGGATATGCTTAACTCATTGTTGCCGAAGCATGTTCTAGATAACACAGCATAACCAATGAGATATACATTCATTTAAGCTTCTTTATATCATCAGAACTTCTGACTTTGCTCAATACAGTTTTGAAGATATTCTGCGTGAATGTTATGAGTTAAATGAAGGATGTAGAAAGAAACAGACACATTCATTTTTATCCTGGTTCACCTTCTTAATAAGGCTACCTCCATTCCACACTCCTCAGGTAATTTCGCCTCTCTCAATCGAGGAATTATTCCATTATAACCAAACTGATTACAACTGCACGATTAACTGTCGTTACTGACTTCCTGCACAAGCTACCCGCGAGTGACTAACCCTAGATGATGAAGCGTTTAGTGATCTTAGTAAGATATAACCTTCATCAACCAAACAACACCTGCACAAGCCAACTGCTCATGACTAACCATGCATAACCAACTGGTGTGACTAACAACCTGAATAATAAACCGTTCAGGGATCTCCACGAGATATAACGTTTATTTATTTAGAAACCTCTAAGACTAAACTAGTCCTAGACTTCTTGAGACTTCTGACCCAACTGGTCTCTCAAGGAACTGTTACAAAGTAACTTCAAATGATAGTGTTTAGAACTGCTTATATAAAGCGTTAATCACAACTGTGATATTTCACTAATATTTAGTACAAAATATTTGAACTCAAGAATTTGGTTAATCTTCGGTGCATGAGTTCATCGTGTTGTGTTGGTGTTCTTTTTATATGTATCAATTGTTTGATGCCCACACCACACACTCTCGAAGGAGTGACTTTGAATATATATATATATATATATATATATATATATATATATCTTCAGACTTTTTGGCCGTTTAATCTGGGTTATTGGAGAGAGCAATAAATGCTTGCGTGTTGCTTTTCATTTTGTTTTCTCCAATGAGCTGCATGTGGATAGCTTCTTCAATTAACCTTGGGAGTAGCGCTTTTTGAGTGTTGTAGTCGCCTTGCTAATGATTATGTCTATAACGGTATCTTTGTATATCTTCATTTCATAATTTCTTTCAGACTTGCATGTCTGATTTATTTCTTAACTTCTGTTTGAACTTGCACTACGCCAAATTTGTCTTTTAGCAGCAGCCCTACGAAAGCGCTTTTAGGAAAAAGCGCTGCTATAGGTTTCGCTAAAAACAAAACTAAAAATAAAGAGAAAAAAGCGCTGCTAAAGGGGTCCTACGAAAGCGCTTTTAAAAAGCGCTGGTATAGGGATGGTTACCAAAGCGCTTTGTAGAAGCGCTGCTATAGGCTAGTTACCAAAGCGCTTTTAGAAGCGCTGGTAAAGGGGTAGGTTACCAAAGCGCTTTTTATCTAAAAAGCGCTGGTATATGGGTGGTTACCAAAGCGCTTTTAAAAAGCGATCTCGTAGGTTATTTAAAATTAAATTTTTTAAAACAAAACATTCGTAGTTTATTAAGTTTTTCAGAAATCACGATATACCAGCTTCTTCTTCTTCCCCAAACGTAAACCTAGCTTCTCAGAAATCACGAAAATCTCCACGAAAATCTCTTCCTTCCACGAAATTGATTCTGAAATTCGACTATACTGTCACCATAGGAACTGGTTTACGTTGATTCCATCTCTGAATCTCGTCTTCTCTTTCACCGCCTCGCAAACGGCAAACAACGTTGTCACCATAGTGAGTTTTGATTGGGAATATTCTGTTCTTCAAATTTAACAGACTCGATGACATTCACTCGACAACATTCATACAAAGCCCTAAATTTTGTTGCTCCGTTCTGCATTCACTCGACAACATTCTTGTTTCCTTGACTCTTTACCAGGTATTCTTCATCGTGCCTATGAAATTTCTTTTGGTTTTGTTTAAAGCTATTCATCCCATTCTATGTTTCAAGTTGAGAAGAAAATAAAACTTTGTATTTGAGTTTCTTTACACTTATCGCTGGCCAATATTTATGTTAGCTCTAAATATGTAGGAGAATCAAACTGTTGGACGAGCAGTGAGGTCTTGTTGGTAGAGTTTGAAGGATAGAAAAATACTTAGAAAGGGGGGGTTTGAATAAGTGTAGCTTTAAAACTTGTAAGATAAAAACAATTTGCACAATGATTTTTATCCTGGTTCGTTGTAAACAAAACTACTCCAGTCCACCCCCTTGGAGTGATTTACCTCACTTGAGGATTTAATCCATTAATCACACAAGATTACAATGGTTTTCCACTTAGATAACCTCTAAGTCTTCTAGAGTATTCTGATCACAACCTGATCACTCTAGGAACTCACTGCTTAGATACCCTCTAAGACTTTCTAGAGAATTCGATCACAACTTGATCTTCTCTAGTTCTTACAAATTAATGTAAACAAATTCTTATAAGAGTTACAATGCTTCTTAATAAGCTATTATCACAACTGTGATTTTTCTCTTAAGTTTAAGCTTAATCTCACTAAGATATTACAACAGCAATGTAGTGAGATTGAAGATGAAGTTTGAGAGCTTTTGAATTTGACAGCGTTTCTGTATGTATGCGCAAAGTGTTCTATTTCAGCTTCTCATCAGAACTTCTATTTATAGGCGTTTGAGAAGATGACCGTTGGGAGAAATTAATGCGTTGCGTGATCCGTACAACATTGCATTTAATGTATCACTCTTTTGTCAACTACCTCGAGCCTTGCTTTCGCTGTGTCTACTGACTTTGCCTTTAATAGCTTCTAACATTCCTTTTGTCAGTCAGCATAGCCTGCCATCTTGTACTTGCTTCTGATCTGATGTTTGTGTAAACAACGTTTGAATATCATCAGAGTTAAACAGCTTGGTGCAGAGCATCTTCTTGTCTTCTGACCTTGAAGTGCTTCTTGGCGTGATACCATGAGAACTTCAGTGCTTCTGCTTCTGATCTCAAGTTCTTCTGATGCTTCCATAGACCATGTTCTGATTCTGCTTGACCATCTTCTGATGTCTTGCCAGAGCATGTTCTGATGTTGCATGCTGAACCTTCTGAGACAATGTTTCTTGCGCTTATTTTGTGCATACTCTTTATTTGATTCCTGAAATGGAAATTTCATAGTATTAGAGTACCACATTATCTCATACAAAATTCATATACATTGTTATCATCAAAACTAATAATATTAATCAGAACAAATCTTGTTCTAACAATCTCCCCTTTTTTGATGATGACAAAAACATACATAAATAATATGAATTTGCAATCAGAATATCAGACGGCTAAAGACAATTACACAGATATAGCATAAGCATATAAACATAGTGTGTGAATATGTCTCCCCCTGAGATTAACAATCCCCCCTGAGATAAATAATCCCCCCTGAAATAAATATTGGAAGAAATTTATAAATAAAGGACTTCCCTGAGTATTTTCCATTTCAGTTGAGAGGATCACATATGCTTAGTTCTTCAGAACATTCATAGCTTCTGCTTCTTGCTTCCATAGGACAGCTTCAGAGCTTTGAATTTCTTCTTGAATCATTGCATGCCAGATTGTATCAGAACATTTTGAATGTACCAGATCATCATCAGAGCATCTCTACATCCTGAAATGTTGCAGAACAAACTAAACGACAAAAGTCAGAGCATGAATGAATCAGAACATAAAATATGTATCAGAACATATAATATGTATCAGAGCATACAAAATAATGCTTCAAAGCATATTAAGAAACAAAATGTATCATAACATATAAGGAATAAGAATGTGTTAGAACATATTCTATCATCAGAATATCATAACATTCTTCCTTCTTGCTTCTGATCTTGAAGCTTCACAGTACTCAACTTGCTTCAATTTTCATGAGCTTGTTTCTATATAGAATTGCTTTTCCCCATGTCTTTGCTTCTCATGTTGAGCTTTTTAGAGTGTCTTCAATCCTGCAAAACACTCAAAGACATAGAACTTGCAAATTTTGTAAGAAATGTGGAGACTTACTCCCAGCAACTGATAATATAAATCAGATCATTTATCACATTTTCTTCACCTTTTAGTCATAACATCAAAAAGCATAAAAGATTCAGATGAAAAACAAACAAAATGAGAGAAGGATAAAAGATTTCATTCATTGGAAATAATCAGAAGATACAAGGGATGAGAAGACAGATGCACAAAGCAGATGCAAAAAGAAGGAGACAACTAAGACACAACAGACTACGACTGGCCTAGTTGGGAAACTATCTTCGCCAGAAGTTCTTGAATCCCAGCATTGCTCTCAGCCTGTTTCTCCATGAATGAGCGAAACTCATTATTGGTATCTAAGGTCTGTCTCAAGCCTTCTTCTTGCTTGTCCATGCGAGAAGCTAGTTCAGCTTGATTCTTATGATTAGCCTCTAAAGTCTTCACCAGAAGAGAGGGTTCTCCAGAAGAAGCTTCACAACTTCTATTCAGAGGGACAACATTCTCAACAGCAGCAGCCATTGTGAGATCATCATCATGATTTTCCTCAGCAGGAATATTCCCAGCAGGATGAATCTCAACATCAGCTTCTTCCATAGAAGCATCTTCTTCATACTCAGGAGCAGGAAGATCAGAATCTCCATTCTCCAGGGCTTGAAGAATGGTAGCAAGATTCCTAGGAGCAGTAAGAGCATCAACTTCCGGAGGGTAAACAACTTCTGGAATGACCATATTGGGGGACTTCTTAGAAGGATTCTCCCTCAGAAAATCAAACAGCCACTTGAAGTCTCTAGTCAGAAATGGATACTTAGGTCTCCAGACAATAATATCCCTGCAAGGATTATCTACCAGCTCATCAACATACATTCTCTCCTCAAGAGATCTCCTGTTTCTGATGGGATGATAAGATCTGCCATCATCAACTTCTAGAAAATAACCAGAAGAACCAGGTGCAGCAGCCACGAGTCTCCTCTGGACTTCCATAGCTTCAACCTGAAAATCCTGTCGAATGCTTCTCCAAAGATTTCGAGTAGAAACATCATCTAGGTCATTGAAGAAAGCATCTTTCAAGATATCCAGCCTACAAACAAAGTCATGTTTGAACAGCTCAAGGTAGATATGAGGTTCAGGTTCAGGAGGATTGAAGGTAAATTTGTAGTATGGGTAAAGAAGGCAGTATGGGTTGGATTCTCTGGAAGGTAAGGGATGGGATAGAGAAGGTGTAGATACTGTGGTTGATGAGGATGGGATATCTGTGGGGAGGTTTGAGGAGGATGGGATATCAGAAGATGTTGGGGGATAGACATTTAGTGGAATAGGGTTCAAAACAGGTGTAGAAAGAGATGGTTGCGGAGGATTTGGTATGGTGAATGTGTTGTGAGGTGGAAAGCAAGTTTGAAGGGGTTGGATATCAAGAACAAGGGTTTCAAGGGAGTGGTCAGAAGTAACATTGGTTTTGGGTGTAGAAGGAGGAATGAGAACGTTTGAGATAGGTGAAAGAGAAGGGGTATGAACATTGGTTAGAGGAGAAGAAGGAGGTGTGAGAATATGGATGGTTATAGGTGATTCTGATGGGGCTGTTTCTGGTTGATTTTCTGGTTCAGGGGTTTGAGCAACATTTAATGGTGCAACTTCTGAACGTAAAGCAGGAACAGAAACAGGTTCAGAAAGATGTATACCTTTAGACCTATTCTGAATCGCTTCTGTCGCGTGAAAATCGGGATGAGACACCAGATGCCTTCTCTGGGCTCGATGCTCAAGAAAATGATTTTTGTTTTTGTCACGACCAAACTTTTTATTGTTTCCAAAACAGGAAAAGGGAAAAAGTTGCACAAACCTTAAAAGATATGCAATGCAAATAATACATAATTAAAAGCAATGCAAAAAGGGGGAGCGATTCCGGGTAAGGGGTTGGTTATACGAAGGGAAGGTATTAGCACCCTACGTATCTATAGTACTCTATAGGTTTCTTTGTTATGTTTGTCTGTTTATTTCTTTCTATGCTATTATGGAGGTTTCCTGTTGTGAGATAGGTGGGAAACTAAGGTGTTGGTTTGATTATGCTCGCAAAGATCATCGCAATCTTCTGCATACATATCCCTTAGAGGGAATCAGAGCATCTGTAGCTCGAGGTCTACGGGGTGCTAAGGTTTTAGTGGTTTGAGGGAGATAGAAGTTTTGCTCGCCAAGGATATGACCTTGTGCCTACGTATTCTCAAAGGGATGTCGAGAAAGTCAGAGCAATCGTAGTTCCCACTTATGCTAGTGGAAGCAAAGGATAAGTGACAAATGTCATCTAAATGCTCGATGTATCTAATCTATATCATCACATACATCTGTTGATTTTGTTTGAATCTTTTCATTATAAGACCTGGGTTGTGCCACTTATGGTTCTTAGAATGATAAAGATGTTTTGTTTAGCCAGGCTTGTGGCAAAAACAAGTTTGATTAGCCAGCCTTGTGGCAAAAACTTTTGATAAGTCAGCCTTGTGGAAAAAAGTTTTGATAAGCCAGCCTTGTGGCAAAAACTTTTGATAAGCCAGCCTTGTGACAAAAAGTTTTGATTAATCAGCGAGCCTTGTGGCAAAAGTTTTGATGAGCCAGCCTTGTGGCAACAACTTTGATTAATCAGCCAGCCTTGTGGCAAAAAGGTTTGATTGATTAGCCAGCCTTGTGGCAAAAAAAATTTGATTGATTAATTATGATGATATAGAAGAGATACTCCTATCATAGAGATGATATTTGTCTAATCTCCTAGGGTGTTTGATTTGCATTATGGGGATGCTTTTAAGAAGCCCGTGGGTCCTTGTACGAAGCCCAAGAGGAGGCTATCCGAGGGTCCTTGCATTGTAAGCCCAAGAGGAGGCTATGGGAGGGACAATCGAGGGTCCTTGCATTGTAAGCCCAAGAGGAGGCTATGGGAGGGACAATCGTTTGTACAAAGCCCAAGAGGAGGCATGGTATAGTTGGTTTGAGCTCTTAGAGCGATTTCACCAGGAAACCATACTCTATGTCCTAACCTAGCTAAGGGAGATTCTTTGCACGAAGCCCAACAGGAGGCTGTGGGGAACCTAGTGTTGTACTAAGTTTAACAAGCATATATAACATGATCACAAATATGAACAAGTACGAACAAATATGAACAAGTACATGAACAAATATGAACAAGTATGAACAGTTATATATGACAAGGTGTGTGTGTACAATGGAGTTTATGAAGGAAATATACCTGTAAGGATGATCAGTTTGTGTACACGGGGCTCGGGACTTATACTCGGGGAGAGGCCCATTGAGTTTATTCAAAGCTATGTAAACAAATATTTACAAAGGGGGTTGGGACTTATACCTCGAGGGAGGCCCACATTTCATTTTATAACACATGGTTAATTGATTTGTAAAAAAAACGCGAGGTTTCGTCGTTTGAAAACAGTTTGAAAGTTTTGTTTTGAAAGAAGTTTTCTGTTTAAAGAAAGACTGTACAAAGAAAAGGAATGAGACTTACACTCTCTAATATTCGAGAGGCCCATGTTTTGAAAATCAATTGATCAATCCAAAAAGATTTGATCAAGAGTCTTTGAAAAGAAAACCAAAAAGAAATGGTTTATTGTTTTGAAAAACTTTGATCCTTTGTTGGAAAACAGTTTGAATTTTGACAAAAAGTCAACTTAATTAAGATAAAGACAAAGATTATGCCTAATTAAGACCTAAGTGATTAGGGTTTGATCACAAAATATTTACAAGTGATTAGGTTTTGAAAATCAAGCGAAAAAACTATTTTTAAAGTATTAGAAACACTTAAAAACAAGCCAATTTAAACCTAATAAAAAATGCATCAAATAAATTTTTTTTTTTTGTGATTTTTTTTATATTCATAAAATATATATTAAATGAGAAGTGTAAAAAAATGAAGTAAAAATGAATTGATTTGATTGGTTAATTAATCAAATGAAGTTGTGTAAAAAACCAAAGAGATAAGTGATAAAAAGAAGGGTTTGGTCCCATAGGGACTTGAACTCGTGACCTTGAGGTCACTACTCAAAACAAAAGCCAACTGAGCCACGCTTGTGGCTTGTAATATACACGTGTTGAATTAATTATATTTAAAATCAAGAATTTGAATTTTTCAAACCAAATCTGGCGCCAAGAACACAACCCTAACTGATTTTTGAAAATCTTTGAAACTGGATTATTTTGATCAAGTGAAGGGTCTATCTCACTCGGTTTTTCACAAGGATCATGATGGTACCCTCATAATTCATTTATTTTCACTCTAAGACAATCAATTTTCGCATGAACATGAAGAACCCTAAAACTGAATTTGATCGTGAAATGATGTATGTGCAAGTTATGATGCAATTGATTAAGGGTTATTGATCCATGATAGTGCAGAAACAAGATGGCAAAGCAGTTTTTCATTTATGATGCATGTATGATGGAGTTTGAAGTTCAAGAGAGCTTACCTTAAAAATGGCAAAACTGAGAATCGAATTCTGCAAATGAGATATTACAGATGTTGTTTCTTGATCTGGACAGCTTCAATGGACCTTAGGGAACATGTTTGAATGCTTGGAGTGAACTGGAAACCTCTTGATCAATCCATGGTACCCAATCTGCAGTAGGAGCAAGTGAAGATCAAGCTTGATGATTCTGATGTTTCAGGTCATGGATGATGATTGGGATAGCTCATATATAGTGTATGGATGATGTTTGAAGTGATAGTTTGGACAGATATGAGCTGGTATGAAATTTGGCATGTTAAGGTTCAATTTTGGTTCATGTGGAAGTGAGGTAGTGATTTTGAGATTTAGGTGTTTTTGGGGTGTATGAGTGGATCAAACACATCCCATATGATGTTTATGGAATGTTAGAACCATCACTTTGGCCATAACTTCAATGGTTTGGAGGTTGAGTTTTCTACCTCTTTGAAAACTATGGAACTTGCAATTCAAGAAAGAGAAAACCTTTTTTTTAGAGGTTTTGGTGTGATTTTGAATGGAGTTTGGACCTCTATTTATAGGCCAAGAGTTCTGAATGCAAGACTAAGCAAGTTGAGATTAGAATGGTGATTTGGCATTTGGAGATAAAATGGAATCTTTGCATTAAATGCAAAATGGTTAAAATCTAAACCATGGTTAAAATTTCCTATGCTTCTTATCTCTTTCCAATCTGATCTCAAATGATAAATATCTTGCACTCATTGCTTGTTTATGTCATTGCTTGCATCATTTGCCAAAAAGTGTTCATAAATTTGTGAAAATGGTTTGAATTTTAAGCTTAAGGACCTCTAATGACAAAATTCAAAACCATAGCTCCACTTAATATTTTTTCATGCTCTTGAACATTTTGGAAAGCTCTTGTTATGTACTTTAAATCCCTAGTTGAAAGTTTCTTCAAAGTCTTTAAGGAAATGGGTGAAAAAGATCCATGAACTTTGGAAAAATGAAGTTTTTAGTGAATTTTTCAAAAGATACCAACTTTGAAGCTCCATATCTCTTAAATGGTTGATCTTTTGGAAAAACATTATATGTGACAAAGTTGTTCATTGGATCAAAATCTACAACTTTCATGTTGGAAGTTTTTTTCAGTTTGTAGGTGAAATTTTGAGATATTCCCTTCCAAATTTTGGAAAAAACCATTGAAAACACTTGGAAATTTTTCCAAGTATGAAAAGTCAAACATTTGACTTTTTGATTCTTCATTGTTTTTCCTGATTTTTCTTGATCAAATGACTTCAAATATCATATATTGGTGATTTAAAACTTCAAAAGTCATGGTTGACCAACTTTTCCAAAAAGTCAATGGTGATCTTGTACAATTGACTTTTTCTAGCGAATCGCGTTTCTGGAGATTTCAGATGAATCAAGCTATCCTCACCAAGTGAATGGTATGATTGGATCACATTGAGGTATTGGAGGATCTTGATCCATGATTTGAGTTGTGGCACCATGTCCTGATTAAAAAGTCATTTGTTTAGGTGAATTAGGTTAAAAACCCTAATTATGGGCCCGATGAAATTGATGACTGTAGCTCTTGAATTGAAGTACAATTTCCATTGGATATTGACATATGGATTATTTGAAGATGATTGAATCCTTTGATTGATGCCCTGGAGCTTTTTAGGGTTTCCCAAATGTGATCCCTGATTTCAGTCCCTAATAATTCAAAACCCTAGTCTGATGACTTTCACTGTTGATCAATCCTTGTGTGGGATATGTATTGAGCAAATAGATTAGGTCAAGATGATGTTCTTGGGTTCTTGAGGTCATGTCCCAAGCCATTAGCTCAAATCCTGAGCAAAAGTCAAGAGTATGCTGTCTTTAGTCAAAACCCTAATTTGGTTGATTCAAGGCCTTTGAGCTTGTTGAAATGAATCTTTGAGGACCAAATGTTGATTGTTGATGAAGATATTTCATTTGATATGAAGGGAGAATAAAACCCTAATTGATTGTTACTTGTACTGATGAGTGATTTCTTGATTAAACCCTGCTGAGCACAAGTAGCAAACACAAGCTATGCAACTTGTTAGTGATGCAAATGATGCATATGATATGATATGAGGTGGTATCTTAGGTCAAAAATTGGGGTATGATAGCTTCAAACTCAGCCTCAAGTCTTCTCTGCTTCTTGTTCTTCTTCTCTTCCACTATCTTTGCCTTCCAGTCTGTCCTTCTCATTATCAACATCTTTTTGACCTTCAACTTCTTGAGTTGCTGGGTCTTGATTAATTTCTTCTTGCTGATTCACAACTTCTTCTTGCTGATTCACAACTTCTTGAACTTCTTCTTCTTCTGAGGATTCTATGATAAGTTTTCTTTTTCTTTTCTTCTTCTTTTCAACATCTGTTCCACCTTCCACATTCTTATTTTTCATCTTTCTCTTCTTCTTCTTCTTTTTCTCAGCAGTCTCTTTTTCACTGTTTTCATTTTCAACTAAGACATCCTAAACTTCTTCAGCAACAACTTCTTCTTCAACAACTTTCTCATCAACAACAGCAGCAGCTACATCGTGGAGCTTTGTCCTTCTTTCCTTCTTGACAACAGCATCTGGTGCAGCTTCTGAAGCATCTTTCGAAGCAGCAGGCCTGGAAGTAGAAGCTTTCTTGCGACCACCTTTTTCAGGAGCATTTTTGTCTTTATCTTCCTTGAGAGAGTTAAGATATTTAGTCCTAACTTCTGGTAGCTCACTTCTGAAGAAGGATTCAAAATCAGCAAGAACAGGATCTCTTCTTCTTCTTGCTCCTGGGAGAGGTTGAGGAGTGGCTTTAACCTCTTGAATGAGGTTCATCTTTCTCAGAGTGTGAGCATTCAAACAGCTTCCTGTGTCAATGACAAGATCCTTGATGACTCCTTGAGCTTCCAAGTCTTCAACAATCTTGGTATGAATCAGAAGATTTGTAATTATTCTTCCAAAAGGAATAATATTACCCTTCTTTATTCTGAAAGCGTTTCTGGAATCCTTTACAGCATTCCACATATGATTGAATATTATGAAGATAATATCAACCTTCTTCTGAGTAGCAATGCAATACAGAATATATTTCTGCTCTTTGTTGACAAAATCTGCAGAATCGGTTGATTTCCTGTGATAGAAACACCCCAGAAGAATCTTGGTCCAGATTTTGTAGAGATCCTTCATGTCCTTGACACGCTCTGTTTTCTCCACATCTGTATAAAGAGTAGCCAGAACATCATCCCAATCGGCTCTTTGATCAATTTCATAGACATATTCAGGGTTTCTTAGGTCAAACATCATTCTTAGGATGTTCTCAGTAACAACAACAAATCTTCCATGGACAAACGACATGATTGATTTAGGGGCAACTACAGCGTGCACCCAAAATTCCTTCACTAGTTCTGGGTAAACAGGTCCGCAGAACTCAGAGAACAGAGAAGTCCATCCTTGAAACAACATATCCTCTTTCAGATGGAACTCATGTTTTTCAAGACTATCAAAGTCCACCGTTAATTCACAGATAACTTCTAACTCGTTTTTGGGATAGAGCAAGAGATAACAAGAACAATTTGTTGTTCTTCTTCTTGAAGATGTAGAGGAACAGAGGAACCATCGTTGAGAGAAGATGAAGCAGCCATTGAAGCAAAACTGAGGTTACTTGAAACTTTTCTGGGTTTGCGTTTAGGGTTTGAGAAAAGGGCAAAGAGGTTGCAGAAATGCATGCAAGAAGAGAATGGGAGCGAAAAAGATAAACGTTATGATTTGAAATATATTTATAGAGGCGGATTTGAAAAAGAATGCAATTAATTTATGAAAATGAACAGTTACAGAATCAATTGAAATCAAATGCATTAAATGATGAGTGACGTTAGGTGAGAGAACTTGGTAATTGAAATGATTTACACAGTTACCTAGGGCGGCGTCCCGTCAGTTTCACTCACGCTTTTACCAACCGTGCAAACACGTGTTCACCATCAGAAAACACTTGATGACAGCTGTGTTGCATTGCAATTGCTTCTATTGACAAATAGAAATTTTCATCTTCTGATTCTGATCAATGATTCTGACTACCATTCTTTATAAATGATCTAGTTCTGATAGGATCATCTTTCTTTCCAAGAATCACATCTTCTGAGTGAGCTTAGGTGATTCTAGAAGATCTTCTGACTGTTGGCTCTTCAGAAATTCCGAGATTCTCTAAAGATGCAGCAACTTGATCTTCTGATCCATTGCTTCTGAGACTTTCATCTTCTGGAACTTTGCTTCTTGGTTCTTCAGCTTCTGATATATCAATATCTATATCTTCAAAATTCTCAAACTGCTTTGGCTTTTCAAGACCAAGCTTATCATCAAATCTGATATTGATTGATTCTTCTACAACCAATGTTTCAGTATTGTATACTCTGTAGCCTTTGGAGCGTTCAGAATATCCAAGAAGGAAACATTTTTGTGCCTTAGAATCAAACTTACCAAGATGATCTTTAGTATTCAGAATGAAACAAACACATCCAAAAGGATGAAAATATGAAATGTTGGGCTTTCTGTTCTTCCACAATTCATAAGGAGTCTTATTTAGAATAGGTCTTATAGAGATTCTATTCTGAATATAACATGCAGTATTTATTGCTTCTGCCCATAAGTGCTTAGCCATATTGGTTTCATTGATCATGGTTCTGGCCATTTCTTTTAGAGTCCTATTCTTTCGCTCTACAACTCCATTTTGCTATGAAGTTCTAGGGCAAGAGAAATCATGGGCAATACCATTTTATTTGAAGAACTCCTCAAAGAATGTGTTCTCAAATTCACCACCATGATCACTTCTGACCTTTATGATTTTGCACTCCTTCTCAGATTGAGTCTGAGTGCAGAATTCAAAGAACACTGAATGAGACTCATCCTTGTGTTTTAAGAACTTTACCCATGTCCAGCGGCTATGATCATCTACGATGACTAATCCATATTTCTTCCTTCTGACAGATGCTGTTTTGACTGGGCCAAACAGATCAATGTGCAGAAGTTCTAACGACCTAGAGGAAGAGACAACATTCTTAGACTTGAATGCAGGTTTGGAGAACTTGCCCTTCTAACATGCTTCACAAAGAGCATCTGATTTGTATTTCAGATTTGGGAGTCCTCTAACCAGATTTAGTTTGTTTATCTGAGAAATCTTTCTCAAACTAGCATGTCCTAATCTTCTGTGCCAAACCCATTGCTCTTCAGAAACAGACATAAGGCAAGTCACCTTCTGCTTCTCAAGATCAGAAAGATCATTCTTATAAATGTTGTTCTTTCTTTGGCCTGTAAATAGGATTGAGCCATCCTTCTGACTTACAGCCTTGCAAGACTTTTGATTGAAGATTATGTCATAACCGTTGTCACTTAATTGACTTATTGACAATAAGTTATGCGCTAATCCTTATACAAGAAGTACATTAGTTATGGAAGGAGAGTTACCAATACTTATGGTTCCCGAGCCAATTATCTTGCCCTTCTGATCTCCTCCAAACTTGACTTCTCCACCAGACTTAAGCACCAGGTCTTGGAACATAGACCTTCTTCCCGTCATGTGTCGCGAGCACCCAGAGTCCAGGTACCATGACATTTTGTGCTTTGTCTTCTTTGCTGCCAAGGATATCTGCAACAGAAATTATCTTCTCCTTAGGTACCCACAATTTCTTGGGTCCTTTCTTGTTAGTTTTCCTCAAGTTCTCATTGAACTTGGGTTTAGCATGATAAGCAACAGAAGGAACATCATGATATTCTTTAGGTTTGGCAGCATGATATTTTCTAGGTTGTGTCACATGCTTCTTGGTGTGTGTAGCGTGAAAGCTTTTGGCATGTGAAGTGAGCCTAATATCATGTGAGTGGCCATATTTGAACTGATCATACAATGGCTTGTATGTGATTTTCATATCATCTACAGATTCAAATTTGTGTGGGGTATCACCCTCATAGCCAACACCAAACCTTTTGTTTCCAGAAACACCATATATCATAGAAGCAAGATGACTTCTGCCAATACTTCTAGATAAAAACTTTCTGAAGCTCGAGTCATATTCTTTCAGAATATGATTGAGACTAGGAATGGATTTTTCTGATTCAGAAGGAGATCCAATATTTTTGGATAATTTTAAAACTTTTTCCTTCAGTTCAGAATTTTCCACTTCTAGCTTCTTAGTTTCAGATTCAAATAGCTTTTTCAGCTTTTTGTATTTGATGCTAAGATGATCCTTGAGTTTCAGAAGTTCAGTAAAACTGTAAACTAACTCTTCTCTAGATAGTTCAGAAAATACCTCTTGATAATCTGATTCTGATGTAGGTTCTGATCCATCATCCACTGTGGCCATCAGTGCAAGGTTTGCCTGCTCGCCTTCAGAGTCTGATTCTGATTCTGATTCTGAATCATCCCATGTTGCCATAAGACCTTTCTTCTTATGAAACTTCTTCTTGGGATTCTCCTTCTGAAGTTTTGGACATTCATTCTTGAAGTGTCCAGCCTCATTGCACTCATAGCAAATGACCTTCTTCTTGTCAGATCTTCTGCTTCCAGAAGATTCTCCTCATTCAGGCTTCTTTGAGCTTCTGAAGTTCCTGAACTTCCTTTGCATGCTCTTCCAGATTTGGTTTACCCTTATGGAGATCATGGACAACTCATCTTCTTCTTCTGATTCTGATTCTTCAGAATCTTCTTCCTCAGCCTGAAAAGCGTTAGTGCATTTTTTATAACTAGATTTTAATGCAATAGACTTACCGTTCTTCGGAGGTTCATTTGCATCCAGCTCTATCTCATGGCTTCTTAAGGCACTGATTAGCTCTTCCAAAGAGACTTCATTCAGATTCTTTGCTATCTTGAATGCAGTCACCATTCGACCCCATCTTCTGGGCAAGCTTCTGATGATATTCTTTACATGATCAGCCTTGGTGTAGCCTTTGTCCAGAACTCTTAACCCAGCAGTTAACATTTGAAATCTTGAGAACATCTTCTCAATATTTTCATCATCCTCCATCTTGAAGGCTTCATATTTCTGGATTAAGGAAAGAGCTTTGGTCTCCTTGACTTGAGCATTCCCTTCATGGGTCATTTTCAATGACTCGTATATATCATAGTGTAGCGGGGAAAATCTCAGATCGAAGCCATAGAATTGTCTCGACTCAATATTTCAGTGAAAGTCGCCACAGCGCTTTA